>NC_091978.1:46838687-47062662 GCF_044704955.1 Pristiophorus japonicus
TTCTTGCTATTGAGGGAGTGCAGCGAAGGTTCACCAGACTGATTCCCGGGATGGCGGGACTGACCTATCAAGAAAGACTGGATCAACTGGGCTTGTATTCACTGGAGTTCAGAAGAATGAGAGGGGACCTCATAGAAACATTTAAAATTCTGACGGGGTTAGACAGGTTAGATGCAGGAAGAATGTTCCCCATGTTGGGGAAGTCCAGAAGCAGAGGTCACAGTCTAAGGATAAGGGGTAAGCCATTTAGGACCGAGATGCGGAGGAACTTCTTCACCCAGAGAGTGGTGAACCTGTGGAATTCTCTACCACAGAAAGTTGTTGAGGCCAATTCACTAAATATATTCAAAAAGGAGTTCGATGAGGTCCTTACTACTAGGGGGATCAAGGGGTATGGCGAGAAAGCAAGAATGGGGTACTGAAGTTGAATGTTCAGCCATGAACTCATTGAATGGCGGTGCAGGCTAGAAGGGCCAAATGGCCTACTCCTGCACCTATTTTCTATGTTTCTATGTTACAGTACTCAGTTACATTACTCTATTATGAACATAACAACTGGTGACGAGATAACGGACCATCACGCAAAAATGCAGAGAACTGTTGGTATCCTGGAGAAATTCTCAGAAGGGAACGATTGGGAGGCCTTTATTATGTATCTGTAAAGCATGCACTCCCATGTTCCGCCACCAGGGAGCTCATCCCCTGAAGTCCCAAGGGATCCCAGCATCCCTTGGGAGCACTGTATATAAGCCGGCCCCAAAGGCCTGTTCCTCACTCTGGAGTGTTTTATTAAAGACAGGTCACTGTTACTTTAACCTCCTTGTGTGCAGCCTCATCTGTATTAGGAACATAATAACTGGCAACGAGAATACGAATCCAACGCAAAGATGCAGCAAACTGAGGGCATCCTGGAGAAGTTCTCGGAGGGTGAGGACTGGGAAGCCTATGTCGAACGGCTAGACCAGTACTTCGTAGCCAACGAGCTGGACGGAGAAGGAAGCACTACAAAAAGGAGAGCGGTCATCCTCACAGTCTGCGGGGCACCGACCTTCAGCCTCATGAATAATCTTCTGGCTCCGGTGAAACCCACAGATAAGTCGTATGAGGAGCTGTGTACACTGGTTCGGGAGCATCTTAACCCGAGGGAGAGCGTGCTGATGGCGAGGTATCGGTTCTACACGTGTCAGCGATCTGAAGGTCAGGAAGAGGTGAGCTATGTCGCCGAGCTAAGACAACTTGCAGGACAATGTGAGTTTGATGGCTACCTGGAGCAAATGCTCAGAGACTTTTTTGTACTGGGCATTGGCCACGAGACCATCCTACCAAAACCTTTGACTGTAGAGACACCAACCCTCAGTAAGGCCATTGCGATAGCACAGGCGTTTATGTCCACCGGTGATAACACCAAACAAATCTCTCAGCACACAAGAGTTCATAAATTAACTGGAACTGTGTTTGCGAGCAGAAATGTACAGGGCAGAACCCACGAATCTGCAACTGCCAGCAGGCCTCAGGTGATCCAGATGACTTAGAGTCCGCAACAAAGGATGAATGCAAGGCAATTTACACCTTGTTGGCGTTGTGGAGGCTTCCATTCAGCCTATTCATGCCGCTTCAAAGGGTATGTTTGCAAGAGCTGTGGAACAATGGGGCACCTCCAACGAGCTTGCAAACGAGCTGCAAGCTCTGCAAAACCTGCTAACCACCATGTGGCAGAGGAAGGTCAGTCCATGGTGGATCAAAGCAATTTTGAGCCTCAGAGAGAGGAGGCAGATGCTGAAGTACACTGGGTGCACACATTTTTGACGAAATGTCCACCTATAATGCTAAACATAAAATTGAATGGCTTACCTGTAGCCATGGAACTGGACACTGCCGCTAGCCAATCCATCATGAGTAAAAGGATGTTTGAGAGACTGTGGTGCAACAAAGCATTCAGACCAGCCCTGAGCCCCATCCACACGAAACTGAGAACGTACACCAAAGAGCTTATCACTGTTCTGGGCAGCGCCATGGTCAAGGTCACCTACAAGGGCACGGTGCACGAACTGCCACTCTGGATTGTCCCGGGCGATGGCCCCACACTGCTTGGAAGGAGCTGGCTGGGCAAAATCCGCTGGAACTGGGATGACATCCGAGCGCTATCACATGTCGATGAGGCCTCATGTACCCAGGTTCTTAACAAATTTCCTTCCCTTTTTGAGCCAGGCATTGGAAACTTTTCCGGGGCGAAGGTGCGGATCCACTTGGTCCCAGAGGCACGACCCATTCACCACAAGGCGCGAGCGGTACCTCACATGATGAGGGAGAGAGTGGAAATCGAGCTGGACAGCTGCAACGCGAGGGCATCATCTCTCCAGTGGAATTCAGCGAGTGGGCAAGCCTGATTGTTCCAGTACTCAAAAGTGATGGCACGGTCAGGATTTGCGGCGATTATAAAGTAATTATTAATCGTTTCTCGCTACCAATAGCCACTACCTAAGTCAGACGACCTATTTGCGACGCTGGCAGGAGGCAAGGCGTTCACCAAGCTCGACCTGACTTCGGCCTACGTGACTCAGGAGCTGGAGGAGTCTTCGAAGGGCCTCACCTGCATCAACACGCACAAGGGACTGTTCATCTACAACAGATGCCCGTTCGGAATTCGGTCAGCTGCAGCGATCTTCCAGAGAAACATGGAGAACCTACTCAAGTCGGTACCACGCACTGTGGTCTTTCAGGACGACATATTGGTCACAAGTCGGGACACCGTCGAGCACCTACAAAACTTGGAGGAGGTCCTTCAGCGACTGAATCACGTAGGGCTGTGGCTGAAGAGGTCGAAATGCATCTTCATGGCAACAGAAGTGGAGTTTTTGGGGAGAAAGATCGTGGCAGACAGCATTCGGTCCACAGACGCCAAGACAGAGGCAATCAGGAACGTGTCCAGGCCACAGAACGTCACTGAGCTGAGGTCGTTGCTGGGACTCCTCAACTATTTTGGTAACTTCCTTTTAGAGCCCCTACATGTGTTATTGCGCAAAGGTGAGAACTGGGTATGGGGAAAATAACAAATAATTGCTTTTGAGAAAGCCAGAAACATTTTATGCTCCAGCAAGCTGCTTATATTGTATAACCCATGTAAAAGACTTGTGCTAGCATGTGACGCATCGTTGTACGGAATCAGGTGTGTATTACAACAAGCTAACGTTGCGGGGAAGTTGCAACCTGTCGCCTATGCTTCCAGGAGCTTGTCTAAGGCCGAGAGGGCCTACAGCATGATTGAGAAAGAGGCATTAGCGTGTGTGTTCGGGGTAAAGAAAATGCATCAGTACCTGTTTGGCCTCAAATTTGAGCTGGAAACCGATGACAAGCCCCTCACATCCCTGTGTGCTGAAAACAAGGGGATAAATACTAATGCCTCAGCCTGCATACAAAGGTGGGCACTCGCGCTATCAGCGTATAACTATACCATCCGCCACAGGCCAGGCACCGAGAACTACCATTGCCCACCACGGGGGTGGAAATGGCACAGCCTGCAAACTTTTGATGGTGGTGCAGCCCGCAGACTAGTTGATGGTCATGGAAGCATTTGAAAATGATAAATGACCTGTCACGGCCTGCCAGATTAGGACTTGGACCAGCCAAGATCCTCTGCTGTCCCTAGTAAAAAACTGTGTACTGCATGGGAGCTGGGCCAGCATCCCCGTTGAAATGCAAGAGCCAATCAAGCCATTCCAGCGGCGAAAGAACGAGCTGACCATTCAGGCAGACTGTCTATTGTGGGGTAACCGCGTAGTGCTACCAAAAAAGGGCAGGGAGACGTTCATCTCGGATCTCCACAGCACACATCCGGGTATAGTAATGATGAAAGCGATAGTCAGATCCCATGTGTGGTGGTCCGGTATCGACACTGACTTAGAGTTCTGTATATGTCATTGCAGCGTGTGTGCTCAGTTGAGCAACACGCCCAGAGAGGCACCACTAAGTTTGTGATCCTGGCCCTCCAGACCATGGTCGAGGATCCATGTCGACTATGCCGGCCTGTTTCTCGGTAAAATGTTCCTGTTGGTGGTGGATGCTTTTTCAAAATGGATTGAATGTGAAATAATGTCGGGAAGCACCGCCACCGCCACCATTGAAAGCCTGAGGGCCATGTTTGCCACCCACGGCCTGCCTGACATACTGGTCAGTGACAACGGGCCATGTTTCACCAGTGCCGAATTTAAAGAATTCATGACCTGCAATGGGATCAAACATGTCACCTCGGCCCCGTTTTAATCAGCCTCCAATAGGCAGGCAGAGCGGGCAGTACAAACCATCAAACAGAGCCTTAAACGTGTCACAGAAGGCTCACTCCAAACCCGCCTGTCCCGAGTACTGCTCAGCTGCCGCATGAGACCCCACTCGCTCACTAGGGTGCCCCCGGCTGAGCTACTCATGAAAAGGACACTTAAAACCAGACCCTCGCTGGTTCACCCCAACCTGCATGATCAGGTAGAGAGCAGGCGGCAGCAGCAACAAAATGTAAACGATGGTCGCGCCACTGTGTCATGGGAAATTGATCTGAATGACCCTGTGTATGTGCTAAACTATGGACATGGTCCCAAGTAGATCGCGGGCACGGTGATAGCTAAAGAAGGGAATAGGGTGTTTGTAGTTAAACTAGACAATGGATAAATTTACAGAAAGCACCTGGCTCAAACGAGGCTGCGGTTCACAGACTGCCCTGAACAACCCACAGCAGACACCACCTTTTTCGAGCCCACAACACACACCCAAAGGATCAACGACACCATCCCGGACCAGGAAATTGAACCCATCATGCCCAACAGCCCAGCAAGGCCAGGCTCACCCAGCAGCCCTGCAGGGCCAATGACACGCCAGCCCAGCGAGGGCACAGCCAACACACCAGAACAGATATTTGTGCCGAGGCGGTCCACCAGGGAAAGAAAGGCTCCCGACCGCCTCACCTTGTAAATAGTTTTCACTTTGACTTTGGTGGGGGAGTGATGTTGTGTATCGTGAAGGCGTTTGAGTGAAGGCGTTTGACAAGGTCCCACACAAGAGATTGATGTGCAAAGTTAAAGCACATGGGATTGGGGGTAGTGTACTGACATGGATTGAGAACTGGTTGTCAGACAGGAAGCAAAGAGT
The DNA here is from genome assembly GCF_044704955.1 of Pristiophorus japonicus. Lineage (NCBI taxonomy): Eukaryota > Metazoa > Chordata > Chondrichthyes > Pristiophoridae > Pristiophorus > Pristiophorus japonicus. The sequence goes on from NC_091978.1 coordinate 46,843,824, forward strand.
AGGAGTAAATGGGTACTTTTCAGAATGGCAGGCAGTGACTAGTGGGGTACCGCAAGGTTCTGTGCTGGGGCCCCAGCTGTTTACACTGTACATTAATGATTTAGATGACGGGATTAAATGTAGTATCTCCAAATTTGCGGATGACACTAAGTTGGGTGGCAGTGTGAGCTGCGAGGAGGATGCTGTGAGGCTGCAGAGCGACTTGGATAGGTTAGGTGAGTGGGCAAATGCATGGCAGATGAAGTATAATGTGGATAAATGTGAGGTTATCCACTTTGGTGGTAAAAACAGAGAGACAGACTATTATCTGAATGGTGACAGATTAGGAAAAGGACAGGTGCAAAGAGACCTGGGTGTCATGGTACATCAGTCATTGAAGGTTGGCATGCAGGTGCAGCAGGCGGTTAAGAAAGCAAATGGCATGTTGGCCTTCATAGCAAGGGGATTTGAGTACAGGGGCAGGGAGGTGTTGCTACAGTTGTACAGGGCATTGGTGAGGCCACACCTGGAGTATTGTGTACAGTTTTGGTCTCCTAACCTGAGGAAGGACATTCTTGCTATTGAGGGAGTGCAGCGAAGGTTCACCAGACTGATTCCCGGGATGGCGGGACTGACCTATCAAGAAAGACTGGATCAACTGGGCTTGTATTCACTGGAGTTCAGAAGAATGAGAGGGGACCTCATAGAAACATTTAAAATTCTGATGGGGTTAGACAGGTTAGATGCAGGAAGAATGTTCCCAATGTTGGGGAAGTCCAGAAGCAGAGGTCACAGTCTAAGGATAAGGGGTAAGCCATTTAGGACCGAGATGCGGAGGAACTTCTTCACCCAGAGAGTGGTGAACCTGTGGAATTCTCTACCACAGAAAGTTGTTGAGGCCAATTCACTAAATATATTCAAAAAGGAGTTAGATGAGGTCCTTACTACTAGGGGGAATCAAGGGGTATGGCGAGAAAGCAGGAAGGGGGTACTGAAGTTGAATGTTCAGCCATGAACTCATTGAATAGCGGTGCAGGCTAGCAGGGCCGAATGGCCTACTCCTGCACCTATTTTCTATGTTTCTATGTAAAGCATGCACTCCCATGTTCCGCCACCAGGGAGCTCATCCCCTGAAGCCCCAAGGAATCCCAGCATCTCTTGGGAGCACTGTATATAAACCGACCCCTAAGGCCTGTTCCTCACTCTGGAGTGTCTTATTAAAGACTGAGGTCACTGTTACTTTAACCTCGTCGGCGGCAGTCGGGAGCAGCATCGAGGAGGTGCGTGGAGAGGCCTATAAAAGGCACAGCAGGGAGTCCGGGGCCCAGCGTCGGCGGCAGTCGGGAGCAGCGTGGAGGAGGTCTGTTGGTGAGGCCTATAAAAGGCACAGCAGGGATTCCGGGGCCCAGTGTCGGCGGCAGTCGGGTGCAGCGTCGAGGAGGTGCGTGGAGAGGCCTATAAAAGGCACAGCAGGGATTCCGGGGCCCAGCGTCGGCGGCAGTCGGGAGCAGCGTCGAGGAGGTGCGTGGTGAGGCCTATAAAGGCGTGGCTTGTGCAGCTACAGGGAGAAGGCAAAAAAGTAGAAAGAAAGAAACAGAAAGGTGACATCACAGACAAGGGGGTAAGTGATTGGCTGGATTGGTGAGTAGTTTTTCTTTTTTCTCTCCTATAACAGTAAGTAACTTGTTAACATTGTTGTTGCCAATTTAAGTGTATCTAAGGGTTAAGTCATGGCAGGAGAGCTCGGTCACGTGATATGCTCCTCCTGTACCATGTGGGAACTCAGGGACACTTCCGATGTCCCTGACGACTACATGTGCGGGAAGTGTGTCCGCCTCCAGCTCCTGACGGTCCGCGTTGCGGAATTGGAGCTGAGGGTGGATTCATTCTGGAGCATCCACGATGCTGAGAATGACGTGAGTAGCACGTGTAGCGAGCTGGTCTTACCACAAGTGAAGGGTCCACAGCCAGATAGGGAATGGAAGACCAGCAGGAAGAGCAGTGCAAGGAAGGTAGTGCAGGGGTCCCCTGCGGTCATCCCCCTGCAAAACAGATACACCGTTTTGAGTACTGTTGAGGGGGATGACTCATCAGGGGAGGGCAGCAGCAGCCAAGTTCATGGCACCGTGGCTGGCTCTGCTGCACAGGAGGGCAGGAAAAAGAGTAGGAGAGCGATAGTGATAGAGGATTCGATTGTAAGGGGAATAGATAGGCGTTTCTGCGGCCGCAAAAGAGACTCCAGGATGGTATGTTGCCTCCTTGGTGCAAGGGGCAAGGATGTCTCGGAGCGGGTGCAGGACATTCTAAAAAGGGATGGAGAACAGCCAGTTGTCGTGGTGCACATTGGTACCAATGACATAGGTTTAAAAAAAAAAGGGATGAGGTCCTACGAGACGAATTTAAGGAGCTAGGAGCTAAATTAAAAAGTAGGACCTCAAAAGTAGTAATCTCGGGATTGCTACCAGTGCCATGTGCTAGTCAGAGTAGGAATCGCAGGATAGCGCAGATGAATACGTGGCTTGAGCAGTGGTGCAGCAGGGAGGGATTCAAATTCCTGGGGCACTGGAACAGGTTCTGGGGGAGGTGGGACCAGTACAAGCTGGACGGTCTGCACCTGGGCAGGACCGGAACCAATGTCCTAGGGGGAGTGTTTGCTCGTGCTGTTGGGGAGGAATTAAACTAATATGGCAGGGGGATGGGAACCAATGCAGGGAGACAGAGGGAAACAAAAAGGAGACAAAAGCAAAAGACAAAGGAGATGAGTAAAAGTGGAGGGCAGAGAAACCCAAGACAAAAACCAAAAAGGGCCACTGAATATAAAAGGGCTGCAGGAGGGGTCAAAACATAAAAATCATGGTTTAAAAACTAGGATTAAAACACTCGACCTAAACGCACGCAGCATTCGAAATAAAGTAAATGAGTTGACGGCACAAATCATTACAAATGGGTATGATTTGGTGGCCATTACAGAAACATGGTTGCAGGGTGGCCAAGACTTGGAATTAAACAATGAGGGGTATCTGACGATTCGGAAAGGTAGACAAGAAGGGAAAGGAAGTGGGGTAGCTCTGTTAATAAAGGATGATATCAGGGCAGTTGTGAGAGATGATGTTGGCTCTAATGTTGAATCATTGTGGGTGGAGATTAGAGATAGTAAGGGGAAAAGTCACTGGTGGGCGTATTTTATAGGCCCCCAAATAATAACTTCACGGTGGGGCGGACAATAATCAAGAGAATAATGGAGGCATGTGTAAAAGGAACAGCAGTAGTCATGGGGGATTTTAACCTACATATCGATTGGTCAACTCAAATAGCATGGGGTAGCCTGGAGGAGGAATTCATAGAATGCATATGGGATTGTTTCTTAGAACAGTATGTTACAGAACCTACAAGGGAGCAAGCTATCTTAGATCTGGTCCTGTGTAATGAGACAGGAAAAATAAATGATCTCCTAGTTAAAGATCCTCTCGGAATGAGTGATCACAGTATGGTTGAATTTGTAATACAGATTGAGGGTGAGGAAGTTGTGTCAGAAACGAGCGTACTATGCTTAAACAAAGGGGACTACAGTGGGATGAGGGCAGAGTTGGTTAAAGTAGACTGGAAACACAGACTAAACGGTGGCACAATTGAGGAACAGTGGAGGACTTTTAAGGAGCTCTTTCATAGTGCTCAACAAAAATATATCCCAGTGAAAAAGAAGGATGGTAAGAGAAGGGATAACCAGCCGTGGATAACCAAGGAAATAAAGGAGAATATCAAATCAAAGACCAATGCGTATAAGGTGGCCAAGGTTAGTGGGAAACTAGAAGATTGGGAAAATTTTAAACAACAGCAAAGAATGACTAAAAAAGCAATAAAGAAAGGAAAGATAGATTACGAAGGTAAACTTGCGCAAAACATAAAAACAGATAGTAAAAGCTTTTACAGACATATAAAACGGAAAAGAGTGACTAAAGTAAATGTTGGTCCCTTAGAAGATGAGAAGGGGGATTTAATAATGGGAAATGTGGAAATGGCTGCGACATTAAGCAATTATTTTGCTTCGGTCTTCACAGTGGAAGACACAAAATCCATGCCAAAAATTACTGGTCATAGGAATGTGGGAAGGGAGGACCTTGAGACAATCACTATCACTAAGGGGGTAGTGCTGGACAGGCTAATGGGACTCAAGGTAGACAAGTCCCCTGGTCCTGATGAAATGCATCCCAGGGTATTAAAAGAGATGGCGGAAGTTATAGCAGATGCATTCTTTATAATCTACCAAAATTCTCTGGACTCTGGGGAGGTACCAGCGGATTGGAAAGCAACTAATATAACGCCTCTGTTTAAAAAAGGGGGCAGACAAAAGGCAGGTAACTATAGGCCGGTTAGTTTAACATCTGTAGTGGGGAAAATGCTTGAAGCTATCATTAAGGAAGAAATAGCGGGACATCTAGATAGGAATAGTGCAATCAAGCAGACGCAGCATGGATTCATGAAGGGGAAATCATGTTTAACTAATTTACTGGAATTCTTTGAGGATATAACGAGCATGGTGGATAGAGGTGTACCGATGGATGTGGTATATTTAGATTTCCAAAAGGCATCCGATAAGGTGCCACACAAAAGGTTACTGCAAAAGATAAAGGTACGCGGAGTCAGAGGAAATGTATTAGCATGAATAGAGAATTGGCTGGCGAACAGAAAGCAGAGAGTCGGGATAAATGGGTCCTTTTCGGGTTGGAAATCGGTGGTTAGTGGTGTGCCACAGGGATCGGTGCTGGGACCACAACTGTTTACAATATACATAGATAACCTGAAAGAGGGGACAGAGTGTAGTGTAACAAAATTTGCAGATGACACAAAGATTAATGGGAAAGCGTGTTGTGTAGAGGACACAGAGAGGCTGCAAAGAGATTTGGACAGGTTAAGCGAATGGGCTAAGGTTTGGCAGATGGAATACAATGTCGGAAAGTGTGAGGTCATCCACCTTGGGGAAAAAAAACAGTAAAAGGGAATATTATTTGAATGGGGAGAAATTACAACATACTGAGGTGCAGAGGGACCTGGGGGTCCTTGTGCATGAATCCCAAAAAGTTAGTTTGCAGGTGCAGCAGGTAATCAGGAAGGCGAATGGAATGTTGGCCTTCATTGCGAGAGGGATGGAGTACAAAAGCAGGGAGGTCCTGCTGCAACTGTATAGGGTATTGGTGAGGCCGCACCTGGAGTACTGAGTGCAGTTTTGGTCACCTTACTTAAGGAAGGATATACTGGCTTTGGAGGGGGTACAGAGACGATTCACTAGGCTGATTCCGGAGATGAGGGGGTTACCTTATGATGATAGATTGGGTAGACTGGGTCTTTACTCGTTGGAGTTCAGAAGGATGAGGGGTGATCTTATAGAAACATTTAAAATAATGAAAGGCATAGACAAGATAGAGGTGGAGAGGTTGTTTCCACTGGTCGGGGAGACTGGAACTAGGGGTACAGCCTCAAAATACGGGGGAGCCAATTTAAAACCGAGTTGAGAAGGAATTTCTTCTCCCAGAGGGTTGTGAATCTGTGGAATTCTCTGCCCAAGGAAGCAGTTGAGGCTAGCTCATTGAATGTATTCAAGTCACAGATAGATAGATTTTTAACCAATAAGGGAATTAAGGGTTACGGGGAGCGGGCGGGTAAGTGGAGCTGAGTCTACGGCCAGATCAGCCATGATCTTATTGAATGGCGGAGCAGGCTCGAGGGGCTAGATGGCCTACTCCTGTTCCTAATTCTTATGTTAACCTCCCTGTGTGCAGCCTCATCTGTGTTAGGAACACAATAGCCTTCGTGGAGCGACTCGACCAATACTTCGTGGCCAACGAGCTGGAAGGGGATGAGAACGCTGCCAAACGAAGGGTAATCCTCCTCGCCGTCTGTGGGGCAACAACCTATAGCCTCATGAAGAATCTTCTTGCTCCGGTGAAACCAACAACCAAATCGTATGAAGAACTGTGTATGCTGGTCCGGGAACACCTAAATCCAAAGGAGAGTGTTCTGATGGTAATGTATCGATTTTACACATGTCAACGATCTGAAGGCTAGAAAGTGGCGAGCTACGTCGCTGAACTAAGGCGCCTTGCAGGACATTGCGAATTCGATGGATTCCTTGAGCAAATGCTAAGAGACTTCTTTGTGTTTGGCATTGGCCATGAGGTTATCCTTCACAAACTATTGACTGAGCAAAGCCATAACGATAGCACAGGCATTTATGTCCACCAGCGATAACACCAAACAAGTTTCGCAGCATAAAGAGGTTTCGGCAAGTACTGTACACAAAATAACGTCGTTTTCAGGCAGGAATGCATATGGCAGAACGTACACGCCTGCAGCTGCACGACCTCAGATGACCCAGAGCCCGCCATCAAATGTTAATGCGAGGCAGTTAACACCTTGTTGGCACTGCGGAGGTTATCATCGAGCCCATCAATGCCGCTTCAAACACTGTGTGCAAAGGCTGTGGAATAATGGGACACCTCCAGTGAATGTGCAGATGAGCTGCAAACCCTGCAAACCACCACGTTGCCGAGGAAGACCGATCCATGGCGGATCAGACTGAACTAGACTCGAACCGAGGAGGCAGAAGTGTACGGGATACACACCTTCATCATGAAATTTCCACAGATCATGTTAAAAGTCGAACTGGATGGAATTCCAGTATCCATGGAACTGGACACGGGTGCGAGTAAGTCTTATCATGAGCAAAAAGGCCTTCGACAGGCTGTGGTGCAACAAGGCACACAGTTTAACCCCATTCATACCAAGCTGAGAACTTACAAATAAAGAGCTGATCCCTGTAATTGACAGCACAGCAGTAAAAGTCTCCTATTATGGAGCGGTGCACAAACTACCACTATGGATTGTACCAGGAGATGGCCCCACACTGTTCGGCAGAAGCTGGTTGGGAAAAATCTGCTGGAACTGGGACAACATCCGAGCGCTCTCGTCCGTCGACGACGCCTCATGTGCCCAGGTTCTGAGCAAGTTTCCGTCGTTGTTTGAGCCAAGCATTGGAAGTTTCTTGGGTGCGAAGGTGCAGATCCACTTGGCTCCTGGTACACGACCCATCCACCAGAAGGCATGGGCGGTGCCATATATGATGTGAGAGAAAGTGGAGATCGAGCTGGACAACGAGAAGGCATCATTGCGCCCGTGGAATTCAACGAGTGGGCTAGTCCAATTGTTCCGGTCCTTAAGGGCGATGGCACGGTCAGAATTTGTGGAGACTATAAAGTAACGATCAACCGTTTTTCGCTACAGGACCAGTACCTGCTACCCAAGGCAGACAACGTATTTGCGACCCTGGCAGAAGGGAAAACTTTCAAGTTGGACCTGACCTCGGCCTACATGACACAGGAGCTGGCGGAATCTTCGAAAAGCCTCACCTGCATCAACACGCACAAAGGTCTGTTCATCTACAATAAATGTCCGTTTGGGATTCGATCAGCCGCAGCTATTTTTCAAAGGAATGTGGAGAGCCTGCTAAAGTCGGTTCTGCACACCGTGGTTTTCAGGACGACATATTGATCACGGGTCGGGACACCATCGAACAGTTGGAAGAACCTGGAAGAGGTTCTAAGTTGGCTAGATCGTGTGGGATTCGGGTTGAAACGCTCAAAGTCTGTTTTCCTGGTGCCAGAGGTTGAGTTCGTAGGCAGAAGAATCGCGGCAGACGGCATCAGACCCACCGACGCCAAGACGGAGGCCATCAAGAACACGCCGAGACCACAGAACATGACGGAGCTGCGGTCGTTCCTGGGACTCCAACTATTTTGGTAATTTCCTACCTGGGTTAAGCACCTTGCTAGAACCCCAACATGTGCTGCTACGCAAGGGAGATGACTGGGTATGGGGGAAATCACGAGAGGCTGCTTTTGAGAAAGCCAGAAATCTGTTACGTTCCAACAAACTGCTTGTTCTGTATAACATGTAAATGTTTAGTGCTAGCTTGCGATGCGTCTTCATACGGGGTCGGGTGTGTGCTACAACAAGCAAACTAATCGGGAACATTGCAACCGGTCGCCTATGCATCCAGGAGTTGTCCAAGGCCGAAAGGGCCTACAGCATGATTGAAAAAGAAGTTCTGGCATGCATTTACGGGGTGATAAAAATGCACCAGTATCTGTTTGCTCTTAAGTTTGAGTTAGAAACTGACCATAAGTTGCTCATATCGCTATTCTCAAAGAGCAAAGGGATTAATACCAATGCCTCTGCCGCATCCAAAGATGGGCGCTTACGCTGTCTGCATACAACTATATAATCCGCCATAGACCAGGTACAGAGAACTGCGCTGATGCTCTCAGTCGGCTACCATTGCCCACCACCGGGGTGGAAATGGCACAGCCTGCAGACTTGCTCTTGGTGATGGATGCATTTGAAAACGAAAAATCACCTGTTATGGCCCGCCAGATCAGGACCTGGACCAGCCAGGATCCTTTACTGCCCCTTGTAAAAAAAAAAAACTGTGTCCTCCATGGGAGCTGGTCCAGCATCCCAGCGGAGATGCAAGAAGCGATCAAGCAGTTCCAGCGGCGCAAAAACGAAATGTCCATACAGGTGGACTGTCTTTTGTGGGGTAATCGCGTGGTTTTGCCTAAGAAAGGCAGGGAAATGTTTATACGCGACCTGCACAGTACCCACCCAGGCATAGTAATGATGAAAGCTAAAGATAGATCCCATGTGTGGTGGCCCGGCATCGACTCAGATTTGGAGCCAATGCAACACTTGCTCTCAACTGAGCAATGCACCCAGGGAGACACCGCTAAGTTTGTGGTCATGGCACTCCAAACTGTGGTCTAGGATCCACGTTGACTTCGCTGGCCCGTTTGTAGGCAAAATATTTTTGGTTGTTGTGAATGCTTATTCAAAATGGATTGAGTGTGTAATAATATCTGCAAGCATGTCCACCGCCCCATCGAAAGCCGACGAGCCATGTTTGCCACGCACGGCCTGCCTGATGTCCTTGTCAGCGACAATGGGCCGTGCTTCACCAGCGCTGAATTCAAGGAATTCATGACCTGCAATGGGATCAAGCACGTCACATCTGCCCCGTTCAAGCCCGCATCCAACGGCCAGGCAGAACGGGCAGTCCAAACCATCAACACGTGTCGGAAGGCTCTCTGCAGTCCCGCCTATCCTGAGTCCTGCTCAGCTAACGCACCAAACCCCACTCGCTCACCGGGGTTCCCCCTGCCAAGCTGCTCATGAAAAGGGCGCTCAAAACAAGGCTCTCTCTTGCCCATCCTGATCTCCACGATCACGTCGAGGATAGGCAGCATCAACAAAGCATGTACCATGATCGCGCAAACTAGTCACGTGATATTGAAGTCAATGACCCTGTATTTGTACTCAACTATGGACATGGTCCCAAATGGCTTGCTGCCACTGTCATAGCCAAAGAAGGGAGTAGGGTGTTTCAGGTCAAACTTGCTAATGGACTAATTTGCAGAAAGCATTTGGACTAAACTAAACTGCGATTCACAGAGAGCCACGAGCAACCTGAAGAAGACACCACCAACTTCTACCCTCCAACACACATCATCCGACATCACGGTTGACCACGAAGCTGAACTCACCATCCCCAGCAGCCCAGCAAGGCAAGCTGCCTAGCAACCCAGCGAAGATCCAACCAACTCACCCACACCTGCATTTGTACCAAGACGCTCAACAAGGGGGCGAAAAGCCCCAGATCGTCTCACCCTGTAAATAAGTGTACTATTGACTTTGGGAGGGAGTGATGTTATCTATGCAATCTTATGTAACCAGTATCATACCGCCACCAGAGTGCGTACCTGTTGGAGTCCCAAGGGATCCCAGCATCCTTTGGGAGCACTGTATATAAGCAGGTCTCCCATGCTGTACCAACACTCTGGAGTTAGAATAATGGAGCTACGGTCACACTTAACTCACGTCTACAGTACTCAGTTACATTACTCTAAAATGAACATAACAGAGAGGATGGGAACATTGGGTTCTGAGGAACAGGCACAGAGGTTCCCTCTCCAATCCTGTTTTGGCCAGTGATAATTATTATGTATGTAAACTTCTGTGTATGAGTGACGGAGTTCCAGTTGATAATGCTGTTTGGATAGAGCCCCATAGACTGGAGAAGTGCGGTGTGAAATTTGCCGCTTGTGTACAGTGTGGAAGTTTGGGACCCATGTGAATGGATATTCTGATCCAGTTGGATTTTTGATAAGTTTTGCTCTGTGTTTTAACGGTAGGTTTCTACGTGGCTATCAAAGATGTTTGGGGACCAGCAAATCCCTTTGTATGAAGTGAACCCATGGACCATGGAGGTCCTGTCTCGCCTGATGGAACAGAATGAAACTCGAGACCGTGACACCATCCGACTGATTGAGGATCTGAAAGAAAAAACCGAGGAGTACAAGTCTGATGGTGAGTTGGCTGCAGAATATTATTCAACTGGTCTAAATTGAATACAAAATCTGGACGGGGGGTGGGTGGGTGGGTCGGGTTAGTTAGCAGTATTACCACAATGATGTGCTGCATCACAGAATTTCATGCTGCTGATTGCGGAGAATCCTTCCTTAGCTTTGGTGTCGAGGAGTTTGTTAAGCGGGGTTGCAATGTTTTTCTTTCCCCCCCATCTTAAATAGCATCATGCCAGGCTGTTCTTCCTTAGTTTTAGACTCTGTGTGGTCGGTGGTTTTCCGTTGGTGACTCTTGGCATTGGGTTTGACAGTTTAGCATTCTCTCGCCTCTCTTGCAACTCTTTCCCCACAAGCTGTGTCTGAGTACAAGCTAATAATCAGAAAACTGACAAAACCCGACTGTCAATGGGCCGGCATGTGGGTTGTACCCTCTAAAGTAGTGTGCCAGTTAGAGATTGTGCCTTAACCATAGCATTATTTATGGGGGATAGAAGACACGAGTGCTGACAATTATTTTCATTTCTTTTGCTTCAGAATTGTCTCCTGTTTGTTCTGATGCTTCTGTTTTCAAAGATGTTGTTTTTGCCTTTCCTGGCTTCCCGACGCCCTCCCTTGACTGATGCTGTTCTGATTCTCGTATGATTCAAACCTCGAGTCTTGCACCTGGCTGAAGACTCGGATTGCCAGCAGTCAGGTCAAGGCTTATACTGACTGTAACTTGACCTAAAAATGCGGTCATTTGTACTTAAATCCTTAAGCTCCTGTTTATTTTTCTCTCTCTCTCTCTTCAGCTGACTACATGCAGGAATTAATGAGAGAGAGTGTGGGCCTGTCCATCAGCAGACTCTCCAGTAACGGGTCCAACTGCCTGAAAAACCTGGTGGATTATGGCCTCGCTTTGGATGTGAAGGATACCTCTCTCACCAGGTAACCATTCGATAGGGGCTCTAGACAAACAGTAAGAGTGTCTCTCAAACCCTTCTTTGAAGTGGACTGAGAAAAAACCTAGAATGGGAACAAAAAAAACATGCACAAAAGGGGAAGTGGGATATAAATAAGTGGAATACATTGATGTTGCTGTGACGACTGTTAGTAAAGCGGTGTCTGCCTCTGGCCCCTTTCTGCATATTTGTGCCGTTGAGCTCTTTAGTGAATAACAAGTGAGAGAGGAAAATAAATTCAACATGTGCTGTGTGTTTGGGATAAACACACCACGAGAGAGTTATAGCTAATGTCACAATGTATATTAATCTTATCCTACAGCTCGTCACATGTTTTGCTTGTATGACATGGTTATTAATTTAAATGCAAGACTTGATTTCCCTCCCATCCCTTCTGCTGAAGACATTAGCTGCTTGCTGCAGTATGGTTCTTTGGCTACTTGTCATCTTCTGACCTACGTGGCCATCGCTCCTGAGTCTAGATAGCGAGTATCCGCAGTCTACTCAATTGTAGCTATCATTACTGTCGAGCCTGATTCTGTCCTCGCTAGTGGCTAGTAATCGGGAGCAAGTACCATGGCAGTTTTTCTTCTCCCTACGCATGGGCGCTACTTAAATTAATTCTTCCAGAAAGCTTTTTTTAATTCTCCTTTCCCCCCACTCCCCAGGCCATGATTCTTATAGACCGGTTAGCCTGACATCAGTAATGGGGAAAATGTTGGAATCAATTATTAAAGATGAAATAACAGCGCATTTGGAAAGCAGTGACAGGATTGGTCCAAGTCAAAATGGACTTATGAAAGGGAAATCATGCTTGACAAATCTTGTGGAATTTTTTGAGGATATAACAAGTAGAGTGGACAAGGAAGAATCAGTGGATGTGGTGTATTTGGACTTTCAAAAGGCTTTTGATAAGGTCCCAAACAAGAGATTGGTGTGCAAAATTAAAGCACGTGGTATTGGGGGTAATGTACTGACGTGGATAGAGAACTGGTTGGCAGACAGGAAGCAGAGAGTCGGGATTTACGGGTCCTTTTCAGAATGGCAGGGAGTGACTAGTGGGGTGCCGCAGGGCTCAGTGCTGGGACCCCAGCTATTTACAATATACATTAATGATTTGGATGAAGGAATTGAGTGTAATATCTCCAAGTTTGCAGATGACACTAAACTGGGTGGTGGTGTGAGCTGAGGGGAGGACTCTAAGAGGCTGCAGGGTGACTTGGACAGGTTAAGTGAGTGGGCAAATGCATGGCAGATGCAGTATAATGTGGATAAATGTGAGGTTATCCACTTTGGGGGCAAAAACACGAAGGCAGAATATTATCTGAATGACGGCAGATTAGGAAAAGGGGAGGTGCAACGAGACCTGGGTGTCATGGTATATCAGTCATTGAAAGCAGGTACAGCAAGCGGTGAAGAAGGTAAATGGTATGTTGGCCTTCATACTCGGGGTTTTGAGTATAGGAGTATAGAGGTCTTACTGCAGTTGTACAGGGCCTTGGTGAGGCCTCACCTGGAATGTTGTGTTCCGTTTTGGTTTCCTAATCTGAGGAAGGACGTTCTTGCTATTGAGGGAGTGCAGCGAAGGTTCACCAGACTGATTACCGGGATGGCTGGACTGACATATGAGGAGAGACTGGATCGACTGGGCCTTTATTCACTGGAGTTTAGAAGGATGAGAGGGGATCTCATGGAATCATATAAAATTCTGACGGGACTGGACAGGTTAAATGCGGGAAGAATGTTCCCGATGTTGGGGAAGTCCAGAACCAGGGGACACAGGCTTAAGGATAAGGGGTAAGCCATTTAGGACTGAGATGAGGAGAAACTTCTTCACTCAGAGTTGTTAACCTGTGGAATTCCCTACTACAGAGAGTTGTTGATGCCAGTTCATTGGATATGTTCAAGAGGGAGCTAGATATGGCCCTTATGGCTAAAGGGATCAAGGGGTATGGATAGAAAGCAGGAAAGGGGTACTGAAGTGAATGATCAGCCATGATCTTATTGAATGGTGGTGCAGGCTCGAAGGGCCGAATGGCCTACTCCTGCACCTATTTTCTATGTTTCTTTCCTCTGCTCATGAAGGCACTGATTTCTTGCTGCGGTACTGTTAGATGGATGCCAGGCACTGTAGTATACCTCACCCAAGAGGTCATTCTTCATCTGGGAAACTCTAACAGCTGGTTATTCAACTGCAGTGGCATCATGATCTGCCCCACTCCTGTCCTCATCTGCCGACAATAAACAAACTTCAAAATGGGATTTGTAGATTGTCATCGCGAGTGAATGTTCTCCTTCCTGTCCCGGCAGCGCTGAGTCCAGTCAGCACACTGGCTCGGATCAATCCTCTCGACACAGACTAGGGAACCTATGACCTTTCTGTGTGCAGCTGAACCACTCGCTCAGTAAACTCACTAGGCAAATCAGGGAGCACAAATATTGACTTTAAATGTGAGCATTATTGATGTGTGAATTACATACTGATTACAATGTCTCTGGAATATATTTTCCCTTTCATGGAATTATAGACTGATACAGTACAGGAGGCCATTTGGCCCATCATGTAAGTGCAAGTCCTTTTGGAAGAGATATGCAATTAGCCCCACTTCCCTGCTCTTTTCCCATAGCCCAGCAAATGTTTGCCCTTCAAGTATTTATCCAATTCCCTTTTGAAGGTTACAATTGAATCTGTTCACACCACCCTTTCAGGCAGTGCATTCCAGATCATCACGATTTGCTGTGTACATGTTTTTCCCCTCGTGTCTCTTCTGGTTCAAGTGCTGTTTGTTCTTAGTTATGTCAGCTCAGTGAGATGTGAAACATCACATGGTATAAAGAGGCTGTGTAACTCCTCCTGCTGCAGCTACTGGTTCATCGCTTTGATTCTGCTTTTATGCAAAGCAGAGGAGCAATGCAATTGGTTTACTGTGTGCACTGGCCACCTGATGGCCGAGGTTTGCAACTTTATTTTCTGTGCACGTTTTCTTTTGACTGAGAATCTACAGTGAAGCCTGAGCTGGGCACCACGAAAGTTATAAAGAATTAAAAGATAAGATGAATTGGGAAGTAATGATTAGATGACACCCAAGCTTGAGTTTCTAGTGGTCTCTAAGCTGAGTTAATGTGAGCTCCACAAACATGCTCTTCCACTCTGGTATTACTGAATTCATCTCATGCAGGGGCGTCCAAGATTCTATCTTCATATAACTGCATATATGTGCATCATGGAGCCTTAGGGGAGGGTCACTTATAAAGTTTAGATCCATGTCACCATTATTTACCAGATATCTTGAGCTGTGGGTGTTAGTCGATCCTGATTTAGCATTTTTCCACCTGTTGGGCGAAAGTGCGAAGAATGACCCTTTCAGAACCCTAAGCGCGTCCCATTCAAACTAGGAAAAGGAACTTCTCACAAGCAGCATGGAGTTGGTTGGGTTTCAAGGGCCAGATTGGCAGGGATAAGGGCTGCAGGTTGGATACCCTGCTCTGTTGCCATATGCTGCTCACTCTGTTTTTACCAACAGTTTGCCACGATGCCCGGCACTTGATTAATTATCTTCCTGAATTATTAACAAGTGGACATCAATGCCTAGTTTGAAATGTTTCCCTATTTAAATCCCCAAGTTCAGTTGCCATCTCGAGGTTGTGGTGCGCCCATCTTCTGCGTGACATGAAGAGGTTAGAAGGGGAGTTCGTATAAACTTTCTCCGAATTAATAAATGCATGGTTTTAACTTTGGTACCAGAAGGGAGTGCTTGAATTCATTCATGCAGCTTTATTCATTTTGAAAAAGCACTAGGAAGTCTTCTAACTATCTAATTATTTTATTTTATCCCATTTGTTTTAACTTCTAATTTTCCCCTGCTCTACTTTCATTGTTTCTCTTCCCTTCATTGCTTAGGGTTCTGAACAGGGCTCTCCAGTCCCAGCCTCCAAGTATGGCTACTCCAAGACCATCCAGTCCTAACCTCTTAGTGTGGGCTTCTGTGCGTTTTTACCTTTCGGTGAGAGGTTCAAACAACAGCCTTGGCCACTTCATGCTCTGAAACCAGTATAAAGTGAGAATAGACTGACTCTTCCCGGGAGAATTACTCAAAGCTCGTGTTGATCGCCCCACTGATAGACTGGATTGGCAGCTGGAAGCAGGGAAAAGAAAATCAGTTTGTCAGAAAAGTGCTTCAAGAACTTCGGGTGACTACACACAGCATATCCATGCCAACTATTGTTGAACTATTAAAGTTAACTGTGTGCAAATAGAACTTAAAACTTAATCTGCCAAAGATTTCCAACTAGATCAGACTTTCAAGGCTGTGGGGTTGGGGAGAAGGCGGGTAAGAGGTCTGAATGGTTTAATTTTCCAACTTGCTCCTTCTGAAATGGTGGCTGTTGCAGAGATGTAGTTCTACCAGCATTCCAATACCACACCAAACTATAATCATAGAATCATACAACACAGAAGGAGGCCATTCGGCCCATTGTTCCTGTGGTGGTTCTTTGAAAGAGCTATCCAATTATAAGAACATAAGAAATAGGAGCAGGAGTAGGCCATACGGCCCCTCGAGCCTGTTCCGCCATTTAATAGCTTGGCTGATCCGATCACTGACTCAGGTCCACTTCCCTGCCCGCTCCGCTTCATTCCCTTATCGGTTAAGAAACTGTCTATCTCTGTCTTAAATGTATTCAATGTCCCAGCGAATTTCAAAGATTTACGACCCTCTGAGAGAAGGAATTTCTCCTCATCTCAGTTTTAAAAGGACGGCCCCTTATTCTAAGATTATGCCCCCTGGTTCTAGTCTCCCCCATCAGTGGAAGCATCCTCTCTGCATCCACCTTATCAAGCCCATCTCATAATCTTATACGTTTCGATAAGATCCCCTCTCAATCTTCCGAATTCCAATGAGTAGAGGCCCAACCTACTCAACCTTTCCTCATAAGTCAACCCCCTCATCTCCGGAATCAACCTAGTGAACCTTCTCTGAATGTCTCCAAAGCAAGTATATCCTTTCGTAAAAATGGAAACCAAAACTGTATGCAGTATTCCAGGTGTGGCCTCACCAATCATCATCATAGGCAGTCCCTCGAAACGAGGATGACTTGCTTCCACGCCATAAAGGGATGAGTTCACAGGGTTTCAATGAAGGACCTAATATTCCAGGTCCTGAACTACATATTGAAGGGTGGAAGATGCCTATGCGTGGATTTTTTTAACGTGTGATGGCCGTTGCACACCAGCCACCACACGGGCTTGACAGAGTTAGGTCTTGGTCCAGTGGCAAGGATTAGCCAAGTCGACTAGAGACCAGTTCTGCTGCACAGACCTAGTGCGCGCACACATTGCGGCGTGGGCTGGTCCGTACTGCCCCTGGGCCCACGCCTCTCTTGGGCCCCAAACTCCCGTCTCTCCTGGGCCCTGATCACGTTCCTCTACGAACTCTCGCCACTCCTTCGCCCCGACCTAACCACTCCTGCTGTACCTGCCCACTCTCCAAATCAGCGACCTGGATTAGGGCGACATCAAATCCAGTTGCCCTCTTCATAGCCTTCGCCCTCCTGCAGCAGCACACTCTGCTCCCTGCAGTGGTATGCTGCCGCATGTTGCTCCTTCTAATGGCCCCGGCCTGCTGAGCAACGTGTGGTGGCCCAGCCCAGAAATTGGTGCGGTCCCAGCCTGCAAGACTCTGTATAACTGGAGCAAGACTTCCCTGCTTTTATACTCCATCCCCTTTGCAATAAAGGCCAATATTCCATTGGCCTTCCTGATCACTTGCTGCACCTGCATACTAACTTTTTGTCCCGTTCTTCATGTGTGAACTTAAATAGTGAGTGCTGGCAAGCTGTTTGGTCTTGGGGCATGACGGGTGAACCTGATCTGTTCTCCGATCCAATCCACACACAAAGATTTCCAGCATGGATGGTGATTAGGAACCAGAAACCTGACAAACCAGGGTCTGACGCTGAGATTTTCTTAGCTTGTTTAGCCGCCTTACAACATTTTCCTATTGAATGCTTAATTTTTCTCTCCCCTGTATTTTTTTTTAAAGCTTTGTGCTGGCAATAAACGATTTGACCTCTGACCGCACAGCAGCTGAGATCAGAAGTCAGAGAGTTATAATTAGTGACCTGTCGAAGAAACTGAACAAAACCATCCTTCTGGAAAAGTCTCTGCAACAGTGAGTGCCGACGAGCTTGTGCTCATTTATTTTTGTTGCTGTTTTCTCCACGCTTCCTTCCGAAGGTGTTGACTCCTTCCCAGGAACAGTTCTACAAGGGTTGGTTAACCCCTGGTACCCAGCTCTCCTGAGTGGCTATTGTTCATGTATGAGCCTTGAGAATGAATGTTGGCAGGCCATTTGACTTCAGAGCGACACGGCCAAGCCCAAACCTTGCCTATTGTCCGAACACACGCACTTGTATTCCCTCTCCTCCAGCTTAAACTGGGTACTGTTGTATCGGCCTTACTGCTACAATGCCTGAGATCAGCCAGGTCGGCACAGGCAGGGAATCACACCTCAGACCTTCCCCGATCTGTTTGGCTCAGCTGTTCACCGACAAACCCGCAAAATCATTGCGCAGCTCCGCAATATTTAGATTCAATGTTCTGAACTGTTATGTCTGTGTCCTAACATGGAGGAACTTCAGCAATTGTACATCCCTGTCTGGAGTAAAAATAAAACAGGGAAGGTGGCTCAACCATTGCTAACAAGGGAAATTAAGGATAGTGTTAAAGCCAAGGAAGCGGCATATAAATTGTCTAGAAAAAGCAACAAACCTGAGGACTGGGAGAAATTTAGAATTCAACAGAGGAGGACTAAGGGTTTAATTAAGAAGGGGAAAATAGAGTACGAGAGGAAGCTTGCAGGGAACAAAAATTGACTGCAAAAGCTTCTATAAATATGTGAAGAGAAAAAGATTAGTGAAGACAAACGTAGGTCCCTTGCAGTCGGATTCAGGTGAATTTATAATGGGGAACAAAGAAATGGAACAAAGAAATTGAACAAATACTTCGGTTCTGTCTTCACGAAGGAAGACACAAATAACCTTCCGAATGTACGAGGGGACAGTGGGACTAGTGAGAAGAAAGAGGAACTGAAGGATATCCTTATTAGGCGGGAAATTGATGGGATTGAAGGCCGATAAATCCCCGGGGCCTGATAGTCTGCATCCCAGAGTACTTAAGAAAATGGCCCTAGAAATAGTGGATGCATTGGTGATCATTTTCCAACAGTCCATCGACTCTGGATCAGTTCCTACGGACTGTCGGGTAGCTAATGTAACACCACTTTTTAAAAAAGGAGGGAGAGAGAAAACGGGTAATTATGGTTAGCCTGACATCAGTAGTGGGGAAAATGTTGGAATCAATCATTAAGGATGAAATAGCAATGCATTTGGAAAGCTGTGACAGGATGGGACCAAGTCAGCATGGATTTATGAAAGGGAAAACATGCTTGACTAATCTACTGGAATTTTTTGAGGATGTAACTAGCAGAGTGGACAAGGGAGAACCAGTGGATGTGGACTTTCAAAAGGCATTTGACAAGGTCCCGCTCAAGAGATTGGTGTGCAAAATCAAAGCGCATGGTATTGGGGGTAATATACTGACGTGGATAGAGAACTGGTTGGCAGACAGGAAGCAGAGAGTCGGAGTAAACGGGTCCTTTTCAGAATGGCAGGCAGTGACTAGTGGAGTGCCGCAGGGCTCAGTGCTGGGACCCCAGCTCTTTACAATATATATATTAACGATTTAGATGAAGGAATTAATGTAATATCTCCAAGTTTGCGGATGACACTAAACTGGGTGAGCTGTGAGGAGGACGCTAAGAGGCTGCAGAGTGACTTCGGACAGGTTAGGTGAGTGGGCAAATGCATGGCAGATGCAGTATAATGTGGATAAATGTGAGGTTATCCATTTTGGGGGCAAAAACACGAAGGCAGAACATTATCTGCCTTGCAACAGATTAGGAAAAGGGGAGGTGCAACGAGATCTGGGTGTCTTGGTTCATCAGTCATTGAAAGTTGGCATGCAGGTACAGCAGGCGGTGAAGAAGGCACATGGTATGTTGGCCTTCATAGCTAGGGGATTTGAGTATAGGAGCAGGGAGGTCTTACTGCAGTTGTACAGGGCCTTGGTGAGGCCTCACCTGGAATATTGTGTTCAGTTTTGGTCTCCTAATCTGAGGAAGGACAGTCTTGCTATTGAGGGAGTGCAGCGAAGGTTCACCAGACTGATTCCAGGGATGGCTGGACTGTCATCTGAGGAGAGACTGGATCAACTCGGCCTTTAGTCACTGGAGTTTAGAAGGATGAGAGGGGATCTCATAGAAACTTACAAGATTCTGGTGGGACTGGACAGATTAAATGCGGGAAGAATGTTCCCAATGTTGGGGAACTCCAGAACCGGGGACATAGTCTTAGGATAAGGGGCAGGCCATTTAGGACTGAGATGAGGAGAAACTTCTTCACTCAGAGTTGTTAACCTGTGGAATTCCCTGCCGCAGAGAGTTGTTGATGCCAGTTCATTGGATATATTCAAGAGGGAGTTAGATATGGCCCTTGCGGCTAAGGGGATCAAGGGGTATGGAGAGAAAGCAGGAAAGGGGTACTGAGGGACTGATCAGCCATGATCTTACTGAATGGCGGTGCAGGCTCGAAGGGCCGAATGGCCTACTCCTGTCCCTATTTTCTATATTTCTAACTCTCTCCAAGTCCTGCTCGCCCCTCTGCTAGCTGACCTATATTGGCTGCCGGTCCCTGAATGCCTCCATTTAAAAAAATAAAATAAAATCATCCTTGTGTTCAAATCCTTCCAAGGCCTTGCCCCCTGTCCTATCTCTATAACCTCCTCCTGCCCGCAACCCTCCAAGAACTCTGCGTTCCTCCAACTCTGACCGCTTGTGTGTTCTCGATTTCTTTCGCCCCACCGTTGGCAGCCGTACCTTCAACTGTCTAAGCCCTAAGCTCTGCAATTCCCTCTCTAATCCTCTCCACTTTTCTCTCTTTCCTCCTTCAAGACGCTCCTTAATCGCCCATTTTAATATCTCCTTGTGTTGCCTGATGTAACATTTTTGCCTGATTATGCTCCTGTGAAGCAATGTTTCCCCTAAATTTATGGGTTGCTCAGCCCCTTTAAACGGGCTGCGTGGCTCATTCTCGATTTTCTTGCACAAAATCTCACATTGAAAGCCGGTGAGGACCTGCAGTCTGCAGCCATGCAACTTAGCAGGAACGTTGCTGTGAAGTGCCTTATAACATTAAAGGTACTATATAAATGCAAGTTGTTGAATTTAATTACGTGTGTGGTTTTTGGCTTCATCAAGATACTGTCAAAATTTATATATATTTTTTTTAACTTCTCTAGACATGAGTGCTTTAGTTTTTCTGAAATCTGTCTGTTTCTAATATATTTGGGACTGCACTCGCCTGGTTCCATTCTTGTCTATCTAATTGTAGCCAGAGAATCACCCAAAATGGCTTCTCATCCTGCTCCCGCACCGTTGCCTCTGGTATCCTCCAAGGAGCTATGCTTGGCCCTCTCCTATTTCTCATCTACATGCTGCCCCTTGGTGACATCGGCTGGAAACACTGCTTCATTTTCCACATGTAAACAGATGGCACGCAGCTCTACCTCACCAGCACTTCTCTCTCGACCTCTCCGCTGTATCAAAATTGCTTGTCTGATATCCATCACTGGATCAGCAGAAATTTCCTCCAACTAAATATTGGGAAGACCAAAGCCAATGTCTTTGGTTCCCGCCACAAACTCTGTTGCCTACCTACTGATTCCATCCCTCTCTCTGGCAACTCTCTGAGGCTGAGCCAGACAACCTGTGTTGCATTTGACCTCAAGATGACTTTCCGACCACATATCACTAAGACCACCTCCACAACATCGCCCGACACCGCCCTTACCTCAGCTCATCAGCTGCTGAAGCCCTCATCCATGCCTTTGTTACCTCTAGACTTGACTATTCCAATGCACTCCTGGCCAGTTTCTTTAGTTCTACCCTCCGTAAACTTGAGGACATCCAAAACTGTGCTGCCCATGTCCTAACTCCCTCCAAGTCCCGTTCACCCATCAACCTGTGCTCACTCACCTACGTTGGCTCCAGGTTAAGCAACGCCTTGATTTTAAAATTCTCATCCTTGTTTTCATATCCTTCCATGGCCTCGCCCCCTCCCTATCTCTGTAATCTCTTCCAGCCCCAGAATCCTCAGATACAAAAGAAAAGAAAGACTTGGATTTAGATAGCGCCTTTCACGACCACCCAATGACTCAAAGCGCTTTACAGCCAATGAAGCACAAAAGCAAACTACTGCGGATGCTGGAAATCTGAAGTAAAAACAGAAAATGTTGGACACACTCAGCAGGTCAGGCAGCATCTGTGGAGAAAGAAAGAGAGTTAACGTTTCAGGTTGATGACCCTTCGTCAGAACTGGAAAAAGTTAGAGATGTAACAGATTTTTAGCAAGTGTATGGTCAGGGAAAGGGGGAGGGAGGAAAGAACAAAAGGGAAGGTCTTTGATAGGGTGGACGGCTGAAGAGACTAAGAGACAAAAGGGATGATGGTAATAGGGCAAGTTAAGAAATAAAAGCTGAGTCTAGATAGGGTGTAAATGGAAATGGGAGAATCATCAACAGCTGTAATGGGAAAGAGGGAAAAAAACAGAAAACAAGGAACCACGATAGGGTTCCCCTTGTCCTCACCTTTACCCCACCAGCCTCCACATTCAACAGATCATCCTCCACCATTTCCACCACCTCCAGCGTGATCCCACCACCAAACACATCTTCCTCTCCCTTCTCAGCATTCGGAAGGGACCGTTCCTACTGTAACATCCTGGTCCACTCCTAAGTCACCCCCTCCCCTTCCCACGGCACCTTCCCGTGCAAGCGCAGGAAATGCACCTGTCCTTTGTCCCCTCCCTTCCCTTCCCACTGTCCAGGACCCCAAATACTCCTTCCAGGTGAAACAGCAATTAACGTGTAATTTAGTATACTGTATTCGCTGCGCACGAAGTGGTCTCCTCTACATTGGGGAGACCAAACACAGATTGGGTGACCGCTTCGCAGAACACCTCCGTTCAGTCCGTAGTGTGACCCGAGCTTCTGGTCGCCTGTCATTTTAATTCTCCACTCCACTCCCACTCTGACCTCTCTGTCCTCAGCCTCTTCCACTGTGCCAATGCAGCTCGAGGAACTGCACCTCCTCTTTTGTTTAGGCACTTTACAGCCCTCTAGACTCAACATAGAGTTCAACAATTTTAGACCATAACCTCTGCCCTATTTTTAAAAAAAGTTCCCACGG
Source organism: Pristiophorus japonicus (assembly GCF_044704955.1). Lineage (NCBI taxonomy): Eukaryota > Metazoa > Chordata > Chondrichthyes > Pristiophoridae > Pristiophorus > Pristiophorus japonicus. The sequence continues at coordinate 46,866,459 of NC_091978.1, forward strand.
CAGTTGTTGATGATCTGTCATCTCCATTCACACCCGATCTAGACTCATTGTTTGTTTTTTTAACTTGCCCCATTACCATCTCCTTTTGCCTTGCACCATCATCCCTTTTGTCTCTTAAATCTCGGCTGACACTCAGTGCAGCACTGCATTGCACTAGTCAGAGGTGGATATAAAAGATTCCATGGCACTATTTCGAAGAAGAGCAGGCGAGTTATCCCCGGTGTCCTGGCCAATATTTATCCCTCAATCAACATAACAAAAACAGTATTTCTGGTCATCATCACATTGCTGTTTGTGGGAGCTTGCTATACGTAAATTGGCTGCCGTGTTTCCCACATGACAACAGTGACTACATTCCAAAAGTACTTCATTGGCTGTAAAGTGCCTTGAGATGGTCTTGAAAGGCACTATATAAATGCAAGTCTTTCTTTAATCTCTCCTGCCTTCCATCCTATCACAGACCTTCCCTTTTGTTCTTTCCTCCCCTCCCCCCTTTCCCTGACCATACACTTGCTTAAAATCTGTTACATCTCTAACTTTTTCAAGTTCTGACGAAGGGTCATAGACCTGAAATGTTAACTCTGTTTCTCTGTCCACAGATGCTGCCTGACCTGCTGAGTATTTCCAGCATTTTCTGTGTTTATCTCAGATACCTGTGCTCCTCTAATTCTGGCCTCTTGAGCATCTCCGATTTTAATTGCTCTACTATAGTTTAAAAAAAATTGTTCCTGGGATGTGGGCATCGCTGGCAAGGCCAGCATTTATTGCCCATCTCCAATTGCCCTCGAGAAGGTGGTGCTGAGCTGCCTCCTTGAACCGCTACAGTCCCGTGTTTTTTTTTCAAAATATACTTTATTCATATAAAAATTTGTACAGTACATTCAAAAGCAGTTTAGTTCATTTAGCTGGGGTCAGCAATCCCATACACTACATTTGGGTGCTGACGGCAGTTCCGTTCGATACATTTCCTTGCTTTTCGGTTCAAGTACAATTCGGTACAATACGGGATACATTGTAGTATGTTCAACAAATTACATTACATGTGTCACTATACAGTACACGTATACCGCTACAGTCCCGTGTGGTGAAGGTACTCCCACAGTGCTGTTGGGGAGGGAGTGTCAGGATTTTGACCCAGCGACGATGAAGGAACGGCGATATACTTCCAAGTCAGGATGGTGTGTGACTTGAAGGTGATGGTGTTCCCATGCACCTGCTGCCCTTGTCCTCCTAGGTGGTAGAGGTTGTGGGTTCGCGTAGCCATGTCTTCAACTGCCAAGTCCCTAGAATTCCCTCCCTAAGTCCGTCTGTCCGTCTGTCTCTCTCTCTCTCTCTCCTTCTGTAAGACGTTCCATAAAATATATATATATATATATATATATATATATAATGTGATTTATGCTAGTTAATGAGTCTGGACTTTTAAAATGGAGCTGTTGAAAGTTATCTGTAAATGAGCCAAGTTGAAATTTTACAATAAATATAAGGTCCGGGTTACGCCTTTTGGGTGTTGAGACTTGCCGCTTTCCTCTTCAGCAGTGCCCTGCCCATCAAATAAACCCGACAAGATCGAGTAATCCTGCTTGTAAATCCCTGAATGTAAAAATAATTTTAAGATAGTAGACTGCTCTTCCATTGAGTTTTCAAAGCAGCCCTGACTGGTGAGACGAAAGCTTCCTTTCTCTGACTGTTGTAAAGTTCCTAAGTTTTGGCAGCTTTTAAAGCATTAAACATGAAGTACAATGTGAGAGATTAAGCTGTTTCATCTCCTCACATCTGCTCTATCCAGAGTCTGAACATGATTATTCTAACATTGACTTCCCACACCCTGTTGATATACTTAGAGCCATTTAATACTCTTTCCTCTATCTCCTCTTAAAAAATATTGAAATTAACCAGAGACAATATTTCTAACCTCCAATCTCTCGAGGCTTGTGAATTTTGTACTTGAATACTCTACTCCCTAGGCTACTGAATTCTGTCTCTCTCTGTCTTTCCACCTCTCTACCTCTCTCTTCTCCTTAAGATGCTCCTTAAAACCTACCTCTTTTGGTCACCTGTCCGGATATCTCCTGATAACATAAAAAATAGGAGCAAGAGTAGGCCATACGGCCCCTTGAGCCTGCTCTGCCATTCAATAAGATCATGGCCGATCTGATCATGGACTCAGTTCCATTTCCTCACCCGCTCCCCATAACCCTTTATCCCCTTATCTTTTAAGAAACTGTCTATTTCTGTCTTAAATTTATTCAATGTCCCAGCTTCCACAGCTCTCTGAGGCAGTGAATTCTACAGATTTACAACCCTCTGAGAGAAGAAATTTTTCCTCATCTCTGTTTTAAATGGGTGGCCCCTTTTTCTAAGATCATGCCCTCTAGTTCTAGTCTACCCACCAGTGGAAACATCCTCTCTGCATCCACCTTGTCAAGCCCCCTCATAATCTTATACGTTTCGATAAGATCACCTCTCATTCTTCTGAATTCCAATGAGTAGAGGCCAAACCTACTCAACCTTTCCTCATAAGTCAACCCCCTCATCCCCGGAATCAACCTAGTGAACCTTCTCTGAACTGCCTCCAAAGCAAGTATATCCTTTCGTAAATATGGAAACCAAAACTGCACACAATATTCCAGGTGTGGCCTCACTTATATAGCTGTAGCCTCATCTCAATCCTAAATGGCCAACCCCTTATTCTGAGACTGTGACCCCTGGTTCTAGACTCCCCAGCCAGGGGAAACATCCTCCCTGCATCTCCTCTGTCAAACCTTGTAAGAATTTTGTATGATTCAATGAGATCACCTCGCATTCATCTAAATTCTAGGGAATGTAGGCCTAGTCTAAATCTCTCCTTATAGGATAATCCTCCATCCCAGGAATCAGTCTGGTGAACCTTTGTTGCACTCCCTCTATGGCAAGTATATCCTTCCTTTGGTAAGGAGACCAAAAGTGTACACAATACTCCAGGTGTGGTCTCACCAGGGCCCTATATAATTGCAGTAAGATGTCTTTACTCTTATACTCAAATCCTCTTGTAATAAAGTCCAGCATACCATTTGCTTTCTTACTGGCTTCCTGTAACTGCATGTTAACTTTCAGGTGATTTGTGTACAAGGACACCCAGGTCCCTGTAAACACCAACACTTCTCAATCTTTCACCGTTTAAAAAATACTCTGCTTTTCTATTTTTCCTACCAAAGTGGATAACTTCATATTTCTCCACATTATGGGCCCAAGTTTCCACACGAAAAAAAATGGGCGCCCCTCCGAGCTGGGTGCCCGTTTTTCGCGCCTAAAACGGCGCCTAAAAAAAAACTAGCGATTCTTGTGCGCTTTGCAGCTCCTTGTCTGCCTGGCGCGGTGCCCAGGGGGGCAGAGCCTACACTCGCGCCGATTTTGTAAGTGGGAGGGGGCGGATACTATTTAAATTAGTTTTTTTCCTGCCGGCAACGCTGCGCGTGCGCGTTGGAGCGTTCGCGCACGCGCAGTGTGAAAAAAACATTGGCACTAGGCCATTTTTGTAGTTCTTTGTAGCTGTTTAGATTTTGAACATTTTTTTATAAAAGTACATTGCCATCAGCTCTGAGGCTTCGTGTAGCACTGAGAAGGCTGCAGGAAGCCTCAGAAAGTTGAGCCAGCCGTTTCCCGACGACCTCCCCCTTTTGCCGTCGGGAAATGGCTCCTCAATTTTTGAGGCTTCCTGCAGCCTTCTCTCTTTCCCCCCCTCTCCCTCCCCCCCCCCCCCGCGTTCGGTCGGCTCCCTTCCCTCCCCCCCCGCGTTTGGTCGGCTCTCTCCCTCCCGCGTTCGGTTGGCTCCCTTCTCTCCCCTCCCCCCCCCCCCCCCCCCCTCCCCTCCCGCGTTTGGTCGGCTCCCTTCCCTCCCCCGCGTTCGGTCGGCTCCACCCGCCCCCCCCCCCCGCGTTCGGTCGGCTCCCCCCCCCTGCGTTCGGTCGGCTCCCTCCCGCCCGCGTTCGGGAACGGCTGCCTCGTTTTGTGACGCTTGCTGCAGCATTCTTCCTGGCTGAAGCACTTTCACACAGGTCGGAAGATGGTTTATTTAATCTTTTCTTTGCTTATAAATGTTTATTCAGGTTGGATTTATTTGTATAATAATTGTATAAGTATAAATAAGGATTTATTGTAGAATTTAATGAGTTCCCCATCCCCCCACCTTGTTCTGGACGCCTGATTTGTAACCTGCGCCTGATTTTTTAATGTGTAGAACAGGTTTTTTCAGTTCTACAAAAATCTTCACTTGCTCCATTCTACTTTAGTTTGGAGTACATTTTCACTGTGGAAACTTTCAAATCAGGCGTCAGTGGCCGGACATGCCCCCTTTTGAAGAAAAAATTCTGTTCCAAACTAGAACTGTTCTACTTGACTAGAACTGCAGAAAAAAAAATGTGGAGAATTGCGATTTCTAAAATAGTCCGTTCTCCACCAGTTGCTCCTAAAAATCAGGCGCAAATCATGTGGAAACTTGGGCCCCTTATTCCATTTGCCCACTCACTTAGCCTGTCTATATCCCCTTGAAGCCTCTTTGTATCCTCCTCACAATTTACATTCCCACCTAGCTTTGTATCATCAGTAAACTTGGATATATTACATTTGGTCCCCTCATCCAAATCATTGATGTAGATTGTGAATAGTTGGGGCCTAAGCACCAATCCTTGCGATACCCCACTAGTTCCAGCCTGCCAACCCAAAAATGGCCCATTTATTTCTGTCCATTAACCAATCCTCAATCCATGCAAGTATATTACCCCCAATCCCAAGCAAAGCCACTGATTTATGGTTTTTATTGAAGAATGGATGGAATTGTGGAAAATCCCAGTACAAATCCTGGAATCCTGCATCATAAATAAAAATTGAATTTGACTTAATCGGTTCCTGTAAACCAGTGCTTATAATAAATAAATAAATGGAACTGGGGAATGTGATTCCTCCACCCCCCCAAAAAAGATATTGGTAAAGGTTCCTAAATTACACGAAACAACATTGATTGAGTTATTCAGTCACTGTAAACTTACTGGCTAATAAACAAGTGCATAAGATCGTGATATTGGAACAATAGTTTTGAATTATAAAGAGAAAAAACGTGCATTTATGTAACACTTTCCCATGCTGTCAGGATGCCCCAAAGCACTTCACAGTTAAATAATTACATTTGAAGTGCAGTCACTATTATGTAAGCAAACCAGATGATAGTTTTGCTCTGTGGTTTATGATTGAATTTGAACCCATAATTAGATTACAATCTTGCAATTCCTTGATATCCATTATTCAGTATCAAGTATGACTGAGTAAATTGAGTGACTGACTAACTCTGTTTCCTCTTGTGAGATGACAGCTGACAGATTTAATGTGCTTGTGAGTTTTGGGGAAAAAAACATTTCATTTATTTTTCAAGCACAGAGCAACTGGATAGTTGCTTGATGTAACTACGTCATTGTGATTTAAGCAGCAGGTTTTAAAGCTCGTGATAATTGTGCATGAATTGTATTGCTACAATGATAGTTCTTCTCCACTAGAGGGAATGGTACTACTTTCTCAGGAGGCCGAGAGCATCTCATGGCACTGATGTGCAAGATGGAGTCTATCAAACCATAGCCATCGGCATAGCCATTTTATCTACACTCGATCTGCCAGTGCTTGATTGTGACATAATGCAAACCGTGTAAAAATGTTCCATTTCCCAGTTCTTTTATTACATGGGTTTCTTATCTATATTTTGGGGATAGCGTTCAACAACAACTTGCATTTATATAGCGCCTCTAATGTAGTAAAACGTCCCAAGGCAATTCATAGGTGCATTATTAAAGAAAATGTGACACCGAGCCACAGAAGGAGATATTAGGACAGGTGACCAACAGCTTGGTCAAAGAGGTAGGTTTAAGGTGCGTCTGAAGGAGGTGGAGAGGTTTAGGGAGGGAATTCCAGAGCTCAGGGCCTAGGCAGCTGAAGGCAAGGCCTTCCAATAATGGAGTGATGAAAATTGGGAATGCGCAAGAGATCAGAATTGGAAGAGCGCAGAGATCTTGGAGGGTTGTAGGGTCAGAGGAGGTTACAGAGATGGAGAGATTTAAAATCAAGGCATTGCTGGACCAATGGGCAGTGAAGGTCAGCGAGCACAAGGGTGAACGGGACTTAGAGCATGTTATGGTATGGGCAGCAGAGTTTTGGATGAGCTCAAGTTTACGGAGGGTGGGAGGTCAGCATTGGAATAGCTGAGTCTAGAGGTAACCAAGGCATGGATGTGAGCTTCAGCAGCAGATGAGCTGAGGCAGGGGTGGAGAGGGGCGATGTTAAGGAGGTGGAAGTAAGTGGACAGGATATGTGGTGGGCAGCTCAGCTCGCTCAAATAGGACCCTAAGTTGAGAAGACCGGCCAGGGAGTGGGTGGAGTCGGTGGCAGGTCTTCCCAATATTTAATTGGAGGAAATTTCTGCTCACCCAGTACTGGATGTCCGACAAGTGGCGTGACAAATCAGAGGCAGCAGAGTGGTCGAGAGAGGTGGTGGTGAGATAAAGCTGGATGTCGTCAACATGTGGAACCTAATGTTTTTTTCGGCTGATGTCGCTGAGGGGCGGCATGTAAATGATAAATAGACGGGGGTGGTGGGGGTGGAGATAGATCCTTTGGGGACTCCATCGGTAATGGAGCGGGAAGAGAAGCCATTGCAGTAGATTCTCTGGTTATGACTGGATAGAGAGGAATGGAACTAGGCAAGGGCAGTCCGTCCCACCCAGCTTGACGATGGGGGAGAGGCATTAGGAATATCACCATCTTCCATATTTCACTGCCCAGGCTGTCCAGCTGAGACCTGACTTTCTGAAACAAAGAACTGTGCTGACAACTTCCACAAAACCACTGAAAAGTCCAGCCTCTGTCACAGGGCATGTGGGAAGATTGCAGCTGTACTGTGAGGATGATGTGACAAAACCTTGCGACCAGACTAGAACTGTCAGAAGGCATTAGTGTGCATGGCAGTAGACCCCTCAACTCGCTGGAGAAATACCACCAACGATGTCTCCGCAAGATCTTACGAATCCCCTGAGAGGATAGACGCACCAACGTCAGTGTTCTCGATCAGGCCAACATCCCCACCATCGAGGCACTGACCGCACTCGACCAGCTCCGTTGAACGGGCCACATTATCCGCATGCCCGACACAAAACTCCTAAAGCAAGCGCTCTACCCAGAACTCCTACATGGCAAGCGAGCCCCAGGTGGGCAGAGGAAACATTTCAAGGACACCCTCAAAGTCTCCTTGATAAAGTGTAACATCCCCACTGGCACCTGGGAGTCCCTGGCCAAAGACCGCCCAAATTGGAGGAAGAGCATCCGGGAGGGCACTGAGCACCTCGAGTCTCATCGCTGAGAGCATGCAGAAAACAAGCGTAGGCAGCGGAAGGAGCGTGCGGCAAACCAGATTCCCCACCCACCTTTTCCTTCAACGATTGTCTGTCCCACCTGTGACAGAGACTGTAATTCCTGTATTGGACTGTTCAGTCACCTGAGAACTCGTTTTTAGAGTGGAAGCAAGTCTTCCTCGATTTTGAGGGACTGCCTATGATGACATGGCGTAGCTTGGCTGCAACAAGAATTGTCCCTCCGCATACAAGAACCCTAAGTAAATGAGCGTTGTTATTTCAGTTCAGTTCTTGACACAAAACTGGCCTAATTTAACATCAATGTTAAGTTGTAATTTAACATAAGAATGGCTGGTGTAGGAAATTGATATCTCACACCGGAGGAGTAGAAGGTGCTGGTCTGTGTTTGGAGTTAAGGCACAGTGTCAGCTCTGAGTCAGAAGGTTGTGGGTTCAAGTCCCACTCCAAGGACTTAAGCACATAAATCTAGATTGACACTCCAGTCAGTGCTGAGGGAGTGCTGCACTGCCGGAGATGCTGTCTTTCGGATGGGACGTTAAACCGAGGCCCCCGTCTGCTCTCTCAGGTGGATGTAAAAGATCCCATGGCACTATTTCGAAGAAGAGCAAGGGAGTTATCCCCGGTGTCCTGGCCAATATTTATCCCTCAATCAACATAACAAAAACAGATCATCTGGTCATTATCACATTGCTGTTTGTGGGAGCTTGCTGTATGAAAATCGGCTGCTGCGTTTTCACATTACAACAGTGACTACATTCCAAAAGTACTTCATTTGCTGTGAAACACTTTGAGACATCCAGTGGTTGTGAAAGGCGCTATATAAATGCAAGTCTTTCTTTTATTGTTTGGATGGGAGCTGACCTAACTGCTTCCTGGTGACCCTTCTGCACATAGTGAAAAAATGTTCAGCCCGATGGGAGTGAAATTTCAGCAAGTGTAATGGTGTGTCTTGTTTTAAGGGATTTACTGAAGGCAGATGCCGATCTCACTGATGCAAAGGGGAAAGCAGAGTGTAAGAAACAGAATTTGGAATTCTTCAGAAAAAAGATGAAGGAATGGAGCATACTGAGCCAGACTTTAGAGGTCAGTGTTACGGTGTCAGGTCTTGTTGCCAGACATACTTCTTACCTACAGCCACCCCTGGGATGAGTTCTATCAGTCTTCGGGTGGGGAAGGGTTATAGAGAGTACCGAGAATTCTAGAGGTCCAAAATTTTATTTTACGTTTAGGCTGTTGATCATGCCCTGTGTCCCAGTTCAAAGGCTGATTCTGATCAGCTTTAATGCAAACAGTGGATTGCATTTGATGTTCTGGGGGATGCTTTAGGGGAACATTGAAAGTGCTAGAATTGGTTTCAGTTGGGAAGGGTAGAGATCGGCCTGGGCTCATATTCCTCATTGCTATCCAGTGAGTCCTGCTGGACGTACATGTATGTAGATGTTGGGTCAGACCAGCATCAACTTGGCTCTAATGTCTTCTCTTACAGTCAAATTGCCAGCTGACCATCGATGTCCTGGATCACCTGAAACAATAACCACACGGGGAAAGCTACCAAACCCACGGACCCAAACCTAGAGGGGAAAAACTTGACTGGAGTGGAGTAGTCCACCCACTCCAGCTAAATTTCTCCCTTCTGAAACCAGACACTAGCTGGGAGGATATTGTGAGCCCAACAGTGTGAGGGAGCTAGATTAACATCAGTGGAGGTGCAGTTATTAATGCTATGTTATTTTTAAAGTTGGAAATTTAGCCCATTTTATTAATACGGCGATAGAATTGTGCAATACATTATCAGCAGGACAGCAGAAACCAAAGCTATGGCAGTTTTGTAAACAATGGACTTAATGAGTTCCCGTTAGGAAACGAAGGCTGTTAGTTCCAAGATTGCAATAGGATGAAATATGCCCTTTGGTCAGAAGCACTTGTGATATCCCGCTCCGCGTCCCAGTATTTTTACCTGATGCCCTCCTCCATCCTTCTTCCCTTGCTGTTCTTTGCTTTGCACCTTACCGTGTGGGAAATAGCAGGCGTGAAAACCTATTGTACGATAACAGACTCTTGTGCTGGTGTCCTTTTTTTTTCCTGTTGTTGTAGCTGCCTGAACTGCGAGACTTTGAAATTTTACTTTTAAGTTGTAATATTTGACTCTCCACTTTTCTTTTGAAAGGCTGACCTAAGGCAGGTTGGATTTGACGCGAATCTGGATCACCGGTCGCTGGTGGAACTCTCCGAGGTGGGTATGAGAGTGTAAGTAATTGAAAAGATTAAGTCCTGACCACTGCAAGTGCTGGTCATTGTGAGGTTCCTTTAAAGAAAAAGTGATTTCATCGTTCGAACAATGTCATTGTGACAAGTGGAGCAATGAATCCTTCTGTGCAGCGGTACTGAGGGCTTGTCTCATTGTCCAGTGTGCTGCACACTTGGTTATCCATTTGGCATGTGCCCCTATCAGTAGAGCCAGGACTTGCTCTCTCGAGCTGTGTGATTAGATGGCAAAGGGCAAAGAATCCAGGCATTCAGTAGTAAATCTGACCAACTCTTTATCTTGATTTTACCTCTTGGACCTGTGTGGCAGCAAGGTGGCTGGGGGCAGAGAAAGTGCCGAGTAGCCACAGAGGATTATCAGTCTGCATTGTGTAGTCACCAGATCGCTTTCTCTGCCGAATACTGATTAGGGAGTGAGGGGTGTGATGTGGAAGAAAACTGGGGTCGCTGAGACTGATTGCTCTGTGTGTTTGCTTTCTAGAGGCTGGAAAGTGTGAAGAAGGAAGTTGAATCTTTGACTGCCAAACTGACTTCCTACCGTGACTTGACGCCTGTAAGAGCCTTGTGTTGAATTGGTTTCATTGGCAAGATTAGGAACTAAATAGAATAGAGGGTTGGAAACCTGTCCAATTGAAATTCTCGCCCTAATGCTTTTTCTCTCGCGCAACTTCTTTACGATTCAATAAAATGTGACTTCTAATGCTTTGTTTTTGTGCGCAAGTAACTCTCTTTTTTGGGGGCTGTTGAACTTGTTTTTTGCAGAATCTCTATGCTGCCAAAGTGAAAATTGAGGAAACAAAACTGGAGCTGGTAAGTGTTTACCTCAACGAAGACTTTTACTTAATATTTTTTTGTTTAGTATATATGATTTTTTTTTTTAGGGCCCCAACGATGCCACAAAAAAAGTTGTAAGTTTCCCTGTGTTAACTTGTGAATGTGGCCCACATTGTCCTTAAGCTCTGTGGGTGCAGCCTAAGATCTGTGCCAAAAAGATCGGGCTGCCAGGGTAATGCGGGCTGAGGCTGGAAAGTGAAACATACAAGATATTCTGGCCAGCTCACAGCAACCTGCACAAGCACCTTGCAGCTTACCAACATGAAAATATTAAAGAGTCTTAGTGCCCAGGTCAAAAGGGTGGACAAACCAGACCAATAGCCCCAGATTAAAGTTAATTCAAGATTAAAGACAAAAAGGAGATTGTTACCATACTACAGAACCGGTAAGTAAAAGAGGTTATAATAACCCACTCTCTTTCTCTTTCTCTCTCTCTCTCTCTCTCTCTGCCGCTGCAGTCCGGGCCATGGAACCTGCACTGATCCTGCCCAGAAGGTTTTTCACAGTGGACACATACGCCATCTTAAAAAAAATCGGAGTTGGCCAAACTTGCATAAATAACCAGAATTGGCGTGGGTGGCAGGTTACACCCCCAATGAGGTGAAAAATCGTAGCCTAAAAAAAACTAACCTAAGTGAATTACGCGACGCAGAAACTTTGGGGAAACTTGGAGATTTTAAATTACTCTCAAAAAAAAACGGTGCATGCCAAAAACACAGCACAAATAATTGGGGAAAATTGAGCACTTTAATTCTAGTATGAGCAGGTTTCAGACTTGAGAAGCAACACTTGGTTGCAGATGTAAAACAATCTTTAAAGATGCTGGGTGCTATTCCGCCACACCCTCTCATCTGCTACTGGGTCTTCCCTCACTCCCTTCCTCATCCCCCATCAAGCTTCCAAGCCTACTACAGCCTATTTCCTGATCAAAAACAATTAAAATCTGATTGTCCTGAGCCTATCCTTACCATAGATAAAAAAGCAAATGTGTGGTTATGTTTACATATATATAAAAAAGAGAATACGAGGTTTACATATATAAAAAGGAGAATTATGAGGTTAACGTATTAATTATTTACGAACCGTTTATTTTTCTTCAAAGAATAATAATTAACTTTTAAACTTAATTCCTACCTTGTTCAGTTTAGTTTCCAGTCTCAGCCTCTGGTAAAACTGATCTCTGGTCAAGAAGCTTGGGGACAGGCTGATCCCAAATTTCTGTCAATACTACTCTGCAAATGGTCACCGAGGTGTGCAGGATCACTGCGATATCCCCCCCCGCCTCCCAATACACATGGTATACCTTTATTGGGTGATTAAACTGACATTCTAGCAATAAGGGATGTGTTTGTACTCCTTTCCTGATTCTCCTCTGTATCCAGAACTGCTCAAAGTCACAAGAGTTGTACTTTTGTCTGAGTCTGAACTAGACTGTTCGCGACCTTGGTGTCATATTTGACCCTGAAATGAGCTTCCAACCACATATCCGCAGAATAACCAAGACCGCCTATTTCCACCTCCGTAACATTGCCCGTCTTCGCCCTTGCCTCAGCTCTTCCGCTGCTGAAGCCCTCATCCATAGATATAGATATAGACATAGACATAGAAAATAGGTGCAGGAGTAGGCCATTCGGCCCTTCGAGCCTGCACCGCCATTCAATGAGTTCATGGCTGAACATGCAACTTCAGTACCCCATTCCTGCTTTCTCACCATACCCCTTGATTCCCCCTAGTAGTAAGGACTACATCTAACTCCTTTTTGAATATATTCAGTGAATTGGCCTCAACAACTTTCTGTGGTAGAGAATTCCACAGGTTCACCACTCTTTGGGTGAAGAAGTTTCTCCTCATCTCGGTCCTAAATGGCTTACCCCTTATCCTTAGACTGTGACCCCTGGTTCTGGACTTCCCCAACATTGGGAACATTCTTCCTGCATCTAACCTGTCCAAACCCGTCAGAATTTTAAACGTTTCTATGAGGTCCCCTCTCATTCTTCTGAACTCCAGTGAATACAAGCCCAGTTGATCCAGTCTTTCTTGATATGTCAGTCCCGCCATCCCGGGAATCAGTCTGGTGAACCTTCGCTGCACTCTCGCAATAGCAAGAATGTCATTCCTCAAGTTAGGAGACCAAAACTGTACACAGTACTCCAGGTGTGGCCTCACCAAGGCTCTGTACAACTGTAGTAACACCTCCCTGCCCCTGTACTCAAATCCCCTCGCTATGAAGGCCAACATGCCATTTGCTTTCTTAACCACCTGCTGTACCTGCATGCCAGCCTTCAATGATTGATGTACCATGACACCCAGGTCTTGTTGCACCTCCCCTTTTCCTAATCTGTCACCATTCAGATAATAATCTGTCTCTCTGTACTTCATCTGCCATGCATTTGCCCACTCACCTAACCTATCCAAGTCACTGCAGCCTCATAGCATCCTCCTCGCAGCTCACACTGCCACCCAAATTAGTGTCATCCGCAAATTTGGAGATGCTACATTTAATCCCCTCGTCTAAATCATTAATGTACAATGTAAACAGCTGGGGCCCCAGCACAGAACTTTGTAGTACCCCACTAGTCACTGCCTGCCATTCTGAAAAGTACCCATTTACTCCTAATCTTTGCTTCCTGTCTGCCAACCAATTCTCAATCCACGTCAGCACATTACCCCCAATCCCATGTGCTTTAACTTTGCACGTTAATCTCTTGTGTGGGACCTTGTCGAAAGCCATGCTTTTGTTACCTCTAGACTTGACTATTCCAACGCACTCCTGTCTGGCCTCCCACATTCTACCCTACATAAGCTAGAGGTGATCCAAAACTCGGCTGCCCGTGTCCTAACTCGCACCAAGTCCCGTTCACCCATCACCCCTGTGCTCGCTGACCTACATTGGTTTCCGGTTAAGCAACGCCTCAATTTCAAAATTCTCATCCATAATTTTCAAATTCCTCCATGGCTTCGCCCCTCCCTATCTCTGTAATCTCCTCCAGCCTCACAACCCCCCCAAGATATCTGCGCTCCTCTAATTCTGCCTTTATGAGCATACCTGATTATAATCGCTCAACCATTGGTGGCCGTGCCTTCAGCTGCCTAGGCCCCAAGCTCTGGAACTCCCTGCCTAAACCTCTTCGCCACTCTACCTTTCTTTTCTCCTTCAAGACGCTCCTTAAAACATACCTGTGACAAAGCTTTTGGTCACCTGTGCTAATTTCTACTTGGTGTCAAATTTTTATCGCATAATACTCCACGAAGCACCTTGGGATGTTTCACTACATTAAAGGCGCTATATAAATACAAGTTGTTGTTGTTTTCTAATTTTATCATATTTTTCTGCATTGTGCTCATTATCTACTTTATCCTTCTCTCTGGGGCTGCATCTGGTCCTTGGTTCTTTTGGTCTTCCCACAGGTAAGGTGGTTAAGCTCAGCATGCGGGAGTCACAAACCAATATCCGACTGCTGCTGTGTGGTGACGCAGACTTATGCCCCTCTGCTTAAAGAGGATCTTTTTCATCTGGATTCTCTTGGAATCATACCGGATCATGTGGCCCAAAAGGTCCCAAGTTTTGCTTGTGCTCAGTAAACCGATTTTAACTGGAACAATTGGCCTCTGATGACCTGATCTGAGGACATGAAAAATCAGTGTCTGATTGCTACCCAGTCGGTGTGCGTGTGTGGATATAAGGTGTGGGATTGGCTGTGATATTCTTCACAATGGGAGAGTCTGTTGACATTCACTGGCTAGGCCAGATGTTTTCAACTTGTGTGTGGGAGCTCTCTGCAAATATTAACACACTTCTGGGGGCTCATGTCCTAACTTCCAAAAGATCGTGTCAGCAAACCAAAGGAAAACAATTCTGTCATTGCAGAAAACCTTTTTTTAAAGTGCACTGCTGCATAAATATAATGTGCTTGTAAATGAACATATTCAGAAAATTGATGACTGTAAACTCCTTGGGGATTGGAATCCCGTTTTGAAAACAAAAGCTCTCGGCTCCCCTCTAAGCAATGGGCACGGCATTTGAGTGCAGCTAGTAGCCAAGGAAACAAAACCCAGCATGGGACTGCACCTTTAGGACAGAAGAGAAAGAGGAAGTAGAATACTTGCTATTATGGGTAGGTAGGGTACGGTACTAGAAACATAGAAACATAGAAAATAGGTGCAGGAGCAGGCCATTCGGCCCTTTGAGCCTGCACCGCCATTCAATGAGTTCATGGCTGAACATGCAACTTCAGTACCCCATTCCTGCTTTCTCGCCATAACCCCTTGATCCCCCTAGTAGTAAGGACGACATCGAACTCCTTTTTGAATATATTTAGTGAATTGGCCTCAACAACTTTCTGTGGTAGAGAATTCCACAGGTTCACCACTCTCTGGGTGAAGAAGTTTCTCCTCATCTCGGTCCTAAATGGCTTGCCCCTTATCCTTAGACTGTGACCCCTGGTTCTGGACTTCCCCAACATTGGGAACATTCTTCCTGCATCTAACCTGTCTAAATTTTAAACGTTTCTATGAGATCCCCTCTCATTCTTCTGAGGTTAATTGAATCATTGAATGACGCAGCACGGAAGGAGGCCATTCGGTCCATCGTGCCCATGCCGGCACTTTGAAAGAACGATCCAATTAGTCCCACTCCCCTGCTCTTTCCACATAGCCCTGCAATTTCTTTCCCCCCTTCCAAGTATTTATTCAATTCCCTTTTCAAAGTTACTATTGAATCTGTTTCCACCACCCTTTCAGGCAGTGCATTCCATAACTCGCTGTGGAAATTATTTTTTCCTCATTTTGCCTCTGGTTCTTTGACCTTAAATCTGTGTCCCCTGGTTGTCGGCCCTTCTGCCACTGCAAACAGTTTCTCTTTATTACACTATCAAAACCCTTCATGCTTTCGAACACCTCTATCAAATCTTCCCATAACCTTCTCTGTTCTAAGGAGAACAATACAAGATTCTCTACTCTCTCCACATAACACGACCCGCATCCCTGGTACCATTCTGCTCCAGGTACCATTTACCTGGTAGATCTCCTCTGCACCCTCGCCAGGGCCTTGACATCCTTCCTAAAGTGTGGTGCCTAGAATTGGCCGCAGTACTCCAGTTGGGTCCTAACCAGAAGTTTCAGGGATGAGGGATTACAGTTAAGTGGATAGACTAGGGAAGATTTTCTCCTTGGAGCAGAGAAGGGTGAGAGGAGATTTGATAGAGGTGTTTCAAAAAATTAAGGGTGTAGATAGAGTAAATAAAGAGGAACTGCTTCCGATGGCTGAAGGGTCGATAACCAGAGGGCACAGATTTAAGGTTGCCAAAAAAAATCAGGTGACACGAGGAAAAACTTTTTTGCGCAACGAGTGGTTAGGATTTGGAATGCACGGCCTGAAAGGGTGGTGGAGGCAGATTCAATAATAGCCTTCAAAAGGGAATTGGATAAATAATTAAAGAAAAAAAAATTGCAGGGATATAGGGAAAGAGCAGGTGAGTGGGACTAACTGGATTGCTCTTCGAAAGAGCCGGTGCAGACTCGATGGGCCGAATGGCCTCCTTCTGTGCTGTACTAACATGAGGGAGAAAGGTACATAAGAACTTAAGAATTGGCAGGAGTCGGCCATTTGGCCCCTCGAGCCTGCTATTCAGTAAGATCATGGCTGATCATCTACCTCAACTCCACTATCCTGCACTATCCCCATATTCCTTGATTTCCTTAATATCCAAAAGTCTATCGATCTCTGCTTTGAGCCTCCACAGCTTTCTGAGGTACAGAATTCCTAAGATTCACTACCCTCCGAGTGCAAAAGTTTCTCCTCATCTCAGTCCTAAATGACTGACCCCTTATTCTAGACTGATCCCAGCCAGAGGAAACATCCTCCCTGCATCTACCATGTCAAGCCCTGTAAGAATTTTGTATGTTTCAATGAGATTACCTCTCATTCTTCTAAACTCAAGAGATTATAGGCCTAGTCTACTCAATCTCTTCTCATAGGGCAATCCCCCCATCTCCGGAATCAGTCTGGTGAACCTTTGTTACACTCCCTCGATGGCAAGTATATCCTTCCTTGGAAAAAAAAAAGACCAAAACTGCACACAATACTCCAGGTGCGGTCTCACCAGGGCCCTATATAATTGCAGTAAGAAGTCTTTACTCTTATAAAAGTGTAAGAGTACCGTTGGACGGGCCAGATCGTCCGCATGCCTGACATGAGACTCCCAAAGCAAGCGCTTTACTCGGAGCTCCGACACGGCAAGCGAGCCCCAGGTGAGCAGAGGAAACACTTCAAGGCACCCTCAAAGCCTCCTTGAAAAAGTGCAACATTCTTTGGGAATCCCTGGCCCAAGACCACCCAAAGTGGAGGAAAAGCATCCGGGAAGGCGCTGAACACCTGGAGTCTCTTCGCCGAGAGCAAGCTGAAGCCAAGCGTCGACAGCGGAAGGAGCACGCAACAACCCAGGCCCCCCCCAATCTCCCGTTCCTCCAACCACCGTTTGACAGAGATTGTAGGTCCCACATTGGACTCTTCAGTCACCTGAGAACTCATTTTTTAGTGTCGAAGCAAGTCATCCTCAACTCCGACGGACTGCCTATGATGAATTAATATAAAGGTATAGAAGTATATGCTGATAGGTTTAGATGAAGTAGGGTGGGAAGAGGCTCATGTGGAGCATAAACACTGACATAGGCCAGTTGGATCGAATGGCCTGTTTCTGCACTGTTAATTCTATATAGATTTATTCTGTTGATATCAAGCAAAGGATTCACTTGGTACCACTGGGACTCCCCATAGTGGGTGCCATTGGCAGCTGGTCGGAAAGCTGCTCGATAACTGACCCTCACTTTTGCTCTCTACGCTAGGTTAGAGGGAACCTGCTGTATATTAGTTATTGTGAGCTGCAGGAATGACACTCTGCGTCTGTTTCTGTTTAATTGAGCAGTTTCTCGTAGATGTTATTTGTTCTGTGATGAACAGCAGCAAATAAACTGGAGAGAGCTCTGCAAAAAGACATGAAAAAATGTCAGATATAATCTTAAAAATAATTTTAATTCTCTTCCAGAAAAAAATTGATGGTCTTCTTGCTGAGAAGATGGAGGATCTGGAGTGTGTGATGCCTGAACTGAGTCTACTCCAATGAACTGCAAACTGACAACATGAAGCATCTATGACTTCACTATTTCTGTGCTTGTATCTTTAATTAGCAGTCTAATACAATGGAGTATATATATATTTTTAAGTTTGCAATGTTAACGATAAGTTCTAACAAACTCACGAGGTTGGATCAGTAATGTTTATATGAAGTACAGCTAGAATCATCCTTTTGTGAGCGAATGGTATCTGTGGATGACATTTAAGTGTGCCAAAGCTTCATAAATAGCTCATCAACTGTTGACTCCCTTGATAAAATATGTCGCCTTGCTGTAGCTATTGTTGTGCCAGCCTACAGTGAAGCCTCTATGGGGGGTCATGTGGTTTCCATAATAGGTTATTCCCTGTTGGCTCCATAGTTCTCTATTTAAATTACTGTGGCTGGCGAACCCAGGGTACAGATTTAAAGTTTTGGAAGAGCCAACATTTCATCTTTTTGAGTTCCTAATGGGAGTATACTTCTCTTCATCTCCCCTTCTCATTTTCGTCTCCATTTTCTCCCCCTTTTCTACCAAGTCTGAAGGATTGGGTGTGATCCTCATGTATCTTATGAATTAGTGCTAGCGGGTTGCATTATGATGAGGAAGGGGGCATCACAGCCAAGCTTGATTCTGTCTTCACATGCAACTCTTCTAGCATCAGTCACTGTTAAACAGGAAGAGGAAATCGTTTATTTTCCCATAGTTGAGAGACATGGGCTAATTACAGTGCTCCCTCAGTTGGCTCAGCACATTGCTGATTGAACTTGGTCCCTTCCCGATTTTTATGCTCAATCCTATGCGGCATTGTGTAGTTACTTACGGAGCTATTAGGGAATGTATTCTTTCATGTCTCTACATGTGGAGACATTGCCTTGTCTCTCACTGTCTGAACACTGGTATGAATGGCTTGTTTTAGATTTCTTGAATCTATACAATGCCTATTATGTTCAGTAACATAGAACAGAGAAATTGTGTAGCAAAGGAATGGTGCATGCAGCATTGTGCAAAAGTAAACAAATATGACTGCAATAGGTAACTGTTTTATGGCAAAATTTGAATGAGTATTTACCCTCATGTTTTGAAGCTGTGCTTTACCATAGGATGTATGCATACAAGAATGAGAAAATACAATTCAATCCTTTTGAAGTTCATCTTTTTTATCTTGGCTCTCCTATTCCACTTGACAAATTGTTCCAAACATTTGAGTAAAGTCCTCCTCCCTAATTATTGTTTCTAACATAACAAAGAAAAAAGATGATTTTTAACCCTACCCAGTCTGTTCTGAAGATTGAGTTGCATGTTTGGGACCAGGCTGTTTATAATGGCATCTGAACTAATATTATTGTCAAGTGAACCTGCTACAATTTTGTGATTTAAAAAAAACATTAACACAAAATCTGCCATATAAGTAAGAAATTATGTTTTATTTTCTCAACATTTGAAGCCAGCAGTCAATTTGTGTTATTGTGCTATAGTGATTCCTACTTTAATTTATTTAGAATGGCTGCAACATCACCCATTGTTGTCAGAAATTTGGATTACTGCACACAGTTTGATCATGGAAGTTCAACACAAAATATCAGTTTTGATACTGTGTCTGTCCCAGTCTTGGAACATAGATCAGTGTAATCAAAGGACTGGTATGAAATACTAGTAGGTGTACACTTGCGTCCTTCTATAATTAGGGTTTTGAGTAGTGGGTGATGTCCTCTTTGATTAGTGTTGGTGGTAGAAATGCTAATATTGTAGTATGTCAAATGAAAAGGGAAAACAACTAATTTCGACATGGTTAGATTAAGGAGACTGCAACTGCACACTTGTCTTTGGTTGGACAATGTCCCAGGAAATACATAGATGCAGTGACACATAATAGCCTTCCTGTGGCATTTGTAATTTTACTTGACCCGAGGACAAGAAACAAAACAGGCTGAGGAAGCTATTTACTAAAACTCAAAATTTAAAAAAAAATACCCAGTCTGTTGATGTGAATACACAAAATGTTTGCTCCCAGTTGCTTCTTAACTGGATGCTTTAAACTATCAAATAAAGGGATAGCGGAGAGGTACTATAAGTACTGTAAGTGTATTTCCCTTCATATAATGTTTGGGTTAGGTAGAATATATTTCTCAAATAACCATGCGCATTTTGAAAATTTAACTGATTTGGCTTTTAAAAAATTCAAGATGAACTATTTCCCTATAGGTAGGATTCAATATCTCCATCTGAGATGTGTGATCTTTCCTTCCCTTGAGAAACTGCAGGTGTCAGCAGGATTAATGTGTAAATGAATAATACAGTACTGTATTTTGTAACGCTACCATGAATCTGAATGTTGATGCTAATATAGTTGAAACCTGATATATGTTGCTCTGTTTTACTGTGAAATGTTATGCATGGATTGGGATTTTTATAATTTACTAAGGATAAAAAATAAATTAACTTTGCAAATCTTAGTTCTGCATTCCATTTTAATCATTTGTTCTGCATTCCATTTTAATCATTTGTTCTAAAAACAGAAAATGCTGGAAATCTCAGGCAGCATCAGGTCTCTCGCCACAGATGCTGCCTGACCCGCTGAGATTTCCAGCATTTTCTGTTTTTATTTAAGATTCCAGCATCCACAGTATTTTGCTTTTGTATTCATTAGTTCAGTGTTTACAATCCATACACACACACACACACATGGTTTGCTTCAATGTTTTGGGTGGTTTGTTGAGAGGCTGATCTGTTTTTGGGGGCACAAAAGATAGCTGTGGATATTTGCAGCAAACTAAGGAGGGGAGGGGTGTGATAGAGGAAATGTTAGGAGCTGGGGAGTACATTAAAATGTGGACTTGAAGCAGGGACAGGGGTGAACTGTGGCTGTACATCCATTGTCTGTAAGTGACAAAAGAAAAAAAAATCTCAGCTTGAACAAAATCACCGTTTACAAGTCACAGTGAATTTCCCGATTACATTTCCAGGGCCACATTATGCCCTTTTACCTGGTGACAATAACTCTTGTAAAAATACTTATTAGCAAAATGGTTTGTATAATTATTGATTTCCCCCTCTTCCCCCCCCCCCCCCCAAAAAAAAAATGATGGAATCTAAGCCTAAATTAAACGGAGAGGCTTTCTGTCTATGGATGAAATTACAAAATAAATCAGTTCCAAAGTAATTTTTTGTGAGAAAATGTTTAAAGAAAATGCTTCAGTCTTAAAATGGTGGCAATGAGGTTGCAATGCACAAAGCCAGAGCTGGAATGTTGCTGTGGTAACGGCGAGAAGGAGGAAGCGGTTCCGGGTGAGAGGCGGGTGACCTTTCGCTCCTGGAGCGGAGAAGCCGGCGCAGAGTCGGCCATTTTGTGAGAAGACTGAAGCCGCACACGGAGGAGGGCGAGCCCCCCCCCCCCCGCCGCCACACTACACTCCAGCCGCGACCATGCTGTCGGTTCGCCTACCAGCGGCCTTCTCGCGAACTCTGCTCCGACATGTCGTTCGTGTAAGCGATCCCCAGAATTAAAATTGCAGCCTCAAGGGACCGGAAGCTCGGGTGCAGTCTTTTTTTTAAAAAAAACCCCGATATCCCGAGCCGCAGCCTCCGCCATTTTGGAAAGGCAGCTGGAGGTGCGGGGAGAGACTTTGAAGCGAGGCCGCAGCCGCTGAGATTCGGGAGATTGGTTTTTACTGACTTTTGTTTTTGTCCGACGGAAAGACCGCCCTTCCCCCGCGCGATGAGTGACCGCGCGCAAAGCCGGTGAGACAGCAGTGCGCAGGACCGGAAGTGAGAGGGCTTGTTTTGAGAGACGCAGATACAGAGCTCGAGACGGTAAGAAACCGGGGGGGAAAGGAGGAGAGAGAAGCAGGCCTGTATTCTCCAGGGTTTAGAAGAATGAGAGGCGATCTCATCCAAACATACACCATTCTTACTTGATAGGGAGGATGTTTCCCCTGGCTGGGGAGTCTCGAACCAGGGGTCACAGTCTCAGAATAAGGGGTCAGCCATTCAGGACTGAGATGAGGAGAAACTTCTTCACTCAGAGGGTGGTGAATCTTTGGAATTCTCTACCGCAGAGACCTTTGGAGGCTCAATCTTTGAGTGTATTCAAGACAGAAATTAATAGATTTTTGGATATTAAGGAAATCAAGGGATATGGGGATAGTGCAGGCAAGTGGAGTTGGTAGAAGATCAGCCATGATCTCATTGAACGGTTGAGCAGCCTCGAGGGGCAGAATGGCCTACTTCCGCTCCTAATTCTTATGCTATTATGCAATTAGGGAGGAGAGGACAAGGAAGGGAAGGGGACGAGAGAGATGGGGGGAGGGAGAAGATGCGACAGGATGGCGGGGAGAGAGGACAACAAAGAGGGGAGGAGGGAAAGGCGAGAGAAGAGGGGGGAGGAAGAGGAGAAAGGGGAGGAAGAGAGAGAGGACGGGGAAAAGAGGGGAATGACTGGTGGTGGAAAAGGTGAGGGTTTGTATGGGAGATGGGAAATCAAAGGTGCAGGAGGAGAGAGGGAGCTGCAGAGAGAGACACAGATGAATGAGGTGATGGATTAAATTAGATATGCTCGGGAGGAATAATGGGCTGGACATATGCACTGAGATGTATAAACATAAAGCAGAGACAGGTATATACACACACTGAGGCTGACACACACAGCAGGGTCCGATATGCACTGGCTCAGAAAGCAGGCTTGGAGAGAGACATGCACACATATGCACATAGCAAATGTGAGGCAAGCCTGTGGACAACGAGGGAGAAAGAACAACTTGTTTCTGTAGTACCTTATTACACTCAAGATGTCTCAAAGTACCATGCATAATTAATTACTTTGAAGTGCACTGCTGTTATGTAGGCACAATCAACAGTAATTCTGCACACCAAACTCCAACTAACAGTAATGAGACACAATCTGTGTTTGAAATGTTGACTACGACACTCGGCGAAGTCTGTTTTTCTTCTAGCAGTGTCTTGGGACCTTTAATATCCGATTAAGAGAGAAACTTTGAGATTGAGATGTACACGCTCCAGGAACTGGAAGGCCAGAAGATAGTGGGGGAGAGACGGGCAGGATTGCAGGGGGAGACAAACTGAGCAGACAGCTAGATAAGCGAAATCTATTCAAACATACAGAAAAGCCAAAATACAGGCGGCCTTGGAGCAAAGGGGGTCAAAGATATATGTTTTGAAATGGGGAGAGAAAGGCTTGGTAGAGACACGCATATGGGTAGGGAAGGGGGAGAAACAGAAAAGGAAGGTGGTGTGCGGGCAGATGGGCTCAGAGAAGGAAGTCATAAAGTTTTACAAGTTACTGGTTAGTCCTCAGCTGAAGTATTGTGTCCAATTCTGGGCACCACACTTTAGGAAGGATGTCAAGGCCTGAAGAGGTTACAGAAGAGGTTTTCCAGGATGATACCAAGGGTGAGGGTGTTCAGTTATTTGCAGAAATTGCTTTTGTTCTTTTCGGAGCAGAGCAGGTTACAGGGAGATCTAATAGAAGTATTCAAAATTATGAGTTGTTTTGATAGAGCAAGTAGGGAGGACAAAGTGAAAGACATGAAAGAGAATGCAGAATCAGGCAAACATATGGACAGACAGAGGTGGAGGAAGACGAGAGAGTGTCACACACCCACGCTCCAGGGGACAGTGAGGCAAACACACACAGGACTGGAAACGAAGATATGAGTTTCAATAAGAGGCAAGAGATAGAGAAACCGTTTTGGGAATACTTAGAGATGGGCGAAGAGAGAAAGAATCGGAGAGACTTGCATACATGCAAAGGTCGGCCTTGGGCAGACAGAAAAGGAAGGGGGAAAAAAAAAATTGCATTTATATAGCCCCTTTTGCGACCTTGGGACGTCCAAAAGCATTTTACAGCCAGAAGTACTTTTGAAGTGTAGTCACTGTTACGATGTAGGAAGATGTGACAGCTAATTTATGTACAGCATGTCCCATAAATAGCAATGAGATAATGACCAGAAAATCTGATTGTAATGTTAGTTCGGGGATAAATATTACCTGGAGAACTCCCCTACTCTTCAAATAGTGCCATAGGATATTTTATATCCACCCAAGAGGGTAGACTGGGCCTTGGTTCAGTGTCTCATTTAATAGATGGCACTTTCGACAGTGCAGCACTCCCTCAGCAGTACGCTGAAGTGACAGTCTGGATTATGTGCTCAAATTTCTGGAGTCGGACTTGAACCCACAACCTTCTGACGGAAAGGCAAGAGTGCTACTGAGCCCAAGACCAAGAGAAAGAAAGATATGTGAGCAAGCTTGTAGGTCTGGGGACAGAATGATGCAGTGAATGAGTCACAGGACTGGCTTGGAGAAAGTTAGCCACAGGCAGGTTAACTCATAAAGAAACAGTTGTGCCTGGTACGGAACAACAGAGAAAGAGGGGATGCCCTTTGTGTGGAAAAGTTGGGGAGGGAGAGATATGCCTGAGATACACTCAGACAGAAAGACAAGTAATACAGGCCTAACATTGATAGGCAAGACATATGAAATCAAATTGGGCAAAGAGACAAGATAGAGATAGACACTCTTATTGTGAGAGAGGCAGGCATGCTTGGGGTGAAAGCCCAGGAATAGAGGAGAGCGATGTAGGAACGGAAAGGGAGGTAGGAGACCTGGGAGTAAAGAAATGACAGTGGTAGGTGAGCACAGAAAAAATAGGCCGAGGAATAAATTGAGAGAGAGCAACAGACTCGGGGACATTGAGAGAGAGAGAGAGAGGTCTCTGGGATGAAAGAGAAGCTAAACTCAGTTTGATAAAAAATGGAGGTAAAACAGAAAGAAAGAAAGAATTTCATTTCTATAGCACCTTTCACACCCTCAGGGCGCCCCAAAGTTTACAGCCAATGAAGTACTTTTTTCAATTGTAGACATTGTTGTAATGTAGGAAATGCGGCAACCAATTTGCGCACAGCAAGATCCCATAAACAGCAATAATGACTAGATAATCTCTTTTTGTGGTGTTGATTGAGGGATTAATATGGCTAGGTAATCTGGGTAATTTCCCTGCTCTGCGAAATAGGATCTTTTATGTCCACCTGAAGAGAGCAGACGGTGCCTCGGTTTAATGTCTCATCTGAAAGACAGTACCTCTCACAATGCAGTTCTCCCTCAGTACTATACTGGAGTGAAGACACACACAAAGGGGATTCATTGGTATGAGCAAACCATTGGAGGAATGGGGATCGTAAGCAGATGGGGGATGTGTCTGGGAGGGTCCTTTTATTTTTGGGGGGAGGAAAGGGGAATTGGTAAGACAAGTGCTTCTCTATCCTATGTGATCTGCTGAAACTATATGTGCTATGGTTATATTTTCAAACAGATAAGGGAGTGGACAAGTGGAACAAATGAGTGTAATTGCTTTTAGATCAGTTGGAAGGCTCAGGAGGGGGTTGTGGCTGAGTTATGGAGGAATGCCATATGATCCAATCTCCTCAATGTAAGTTCTTTAGCACAGCTAGATTTGCTCTTTAGGTTTGAAACCCAGTCTGTGTTTTGAAGCTGAAGGCCAGTGATTGGAAAGGTAGGCAAAGGGAAACCAAACTAGGAGCTTGTGGAGGAGCTGTTGTTTCAGGGTATGGGTTTAAAAATAAACAATGTGTGTTCACTGAGAAATCCAGCAAAAGCTAAGGTTTAGAAGTTTGTTATTTCACTTTGGCAGCTAATGTTTCACTGGTTCTGTATTCTTACCTGATGATTAAAGGGTAGGTATTTCTGACCTCCCAATGAGGTAATGTCCCTGAAATTACGGCCTCTCCGGATGCATATGATGTGAGCACATGCCCAAAGAGGCCCTGCAAGTTCCGGGTTTAAGCGTGCAAAGTACATGCACCTGAACCTGGTACTTGCGATCTGTCAAAATGTCTTTTGACAGATTGCACGTGTCCCTGGGAGAAGGGTCTTCGCATGTGGAGATTTGGGCTATTTGCCCAGCGAAAGTCCTTCAAACGCTTACACCTGATAAAAGCATTTTTAAAACAATTCTCAAACATTTAATTTAATGCAATTTCTATTACTTTTTTTTTAAGTGAAGTGTTTTTAAAAATTTATGTTTGTTTTATTTGATTTTAGGGGTATTCTCATTGATAGTATTGGGAGAGCTCTCATTATGAATGAGAATACTATATTGTGATTGGTGGTCCAGGCCCACATGATCCCAGGATGTGCATACGCTCCTGGAATACATGGGCCTCTGCACTGGGCTGCGCATCTAGACCTCGGAGCACAAGTGTTTGTTCCTCCGGGACCACCAGGTACATTCGGAAATGTTTTTCGGTCAGAGGCATCCGCCCAGTGGGAAGCCTCCGACCACAATTTTTGGCCCAATATATCATTAAACTTATTGCTCCAAAGTAATGAGTATTTGTCCTTGTACATTAAAACGGTGGTTATGACTTCAAACAAGCTAAGTTTTGTGGGATTTCATGATGTCAGTAGTGAGAAAATTGCCTGCAAATAGCGCCCAGTTTATATGAAGGAGGATATTCAGGATTGATGGGAAATAGATGCAAAGATTGGAATCAAAGAGCTGGTGATCTGCAGCAATAGCTGTGCAGTCTGACGCAAGATACTGCAAAAAGAAAAAAAACATGGTTACTTTACAAGTAGCACTTGAATTTTAAAAAGAACTCTACAGAAGTAGTTACCTAAATTTTAGGCAGAGTAAATGAATCCTAAAAAGAAAAAAAAGAGCATCTTTTTGGTGTAGGTAACCTGATCGTGGGGGGGGAAGAGCTGCAGCAGATGGATGTTGCAGCAAGAGAAGGGAGACGTCATGAGGCAATTATAAATGTGCTGTTGTTCCTTGTGATTTTTTTCAGCTGACCACAGCTGGAAAGTAATGATTACATGAATGATGTTTCCTAGACCTGTACCAAGAGCGAGTTTGGAGTTTTATCATTGAGGTTGTTAGCAACATTAGCAACACAACATAATGTAGCTTCCCAGTATGTAAAATGGATTTGTAACAAAGGTCACTGCAGATGTCACAGTGCATGGTGGTTTCAGACATGTGGAGATATTTTTCTCATACACAGCTCATTCCAAACACTGTCCCCAAGTACACATTCCCTTCCACACTTCCATTGCCCCTGTTCTTTGCCTCGCTCCACTGACTTCCTGTGCCTCAGCAAATGATTTCAAAAATGGAAAAGAAAGATTTGCATTTATAGACCACCTTTCATGACCTCAGGACATCCCAAAGCACTTTACAGACAGTGAACTACTTTTGAAACGTAGTCTCTGTTGTAATGTAGGAAACGCGCCCGACAGTTTGCACACTGTAAGCTCCCACAATGATCAGATCATTTGTTTTAGTGATGTTGATTGAGGGATAAATATTGCCCAGGGATAACTCCTCTGCTCTTCGAAAATAGTGTCATGGGATTTTTTTAAGTCTACCTGAGAGAGCAGGCAGGTCCTCGATTTGGCGTCTCATCTAAAAGACAGCGCATCTGACAGAACAGCACTACCTCAGTACTGCACTGGAGTGTCAGCTTAGATTTTTGTGCTCCAGTCTCGAGTGCTTCTTGAACCCACAATCTTCTGACTCGGAGGCGAGAGTGCTGTCAACTGAGCCACAACTGATGCCCAAGATTCAACATCCTTGTTCTCAGAGAGAGCATCATTTAAGAAAATGTACTTTACAGCAGGCAGATGAAGTAGCACGTTTTATTCTGAAATGGTAGGACCCAGGTTTGATGATGGGCTTGGAGTTGCAAGGTTAATGACTCAAAAAATGATTAACATAAGAACATAAGAAATAGGAACAGGAGTAGGCCATACAGCCCCTCGAGCCTGCTCCGCCATTCAATAAGATCATGGCTGATCTGGTCATGGACTCAGCTCCACTTCCCCACCCGCTCCCCATAACCCCTTACCCCTTATCGTTTAAGAAACTCTTTATTTCTGTCTTAAATTTATTCAATGTCCCAGCTTCCACAGCTCTCTGAGGCAGTGAATTCCACAGATTTACAACCCTCAGAGAAGAAATTTCTCCTCATCTCTGTTTTAAATGGGCGGCCCCTTATTCTAAGATCATGCCCTCTAGTTCTAGTCTTCCTCATCAGTGGAAACATCCTCATAATCTTATACGTTTTGATAAGATCACACCTCATTCTTATGAATTCCAATGAGTAGAGGCCCAACCTACTCAACCTTTCTGGGTATGAGGGTGTTGACTTATGAGGAATCAATCGAGTGAACCTTCTCTGAACTGCCTCCAAAGCAAATATATCCTTTCGTAAATATGGAAACCAAAACTGTGTGCAATATTCCAGGTGTGGCCTCACCAATACCTTTTTATATAAAGGTTAGTATGCAGTGATCAGAATCCTTGGCCTTTATTGCAAAGTGGGTGGAGTATAAAAGCAGGGAAGTCTTACAGCTATATAAGGATGTTTCCACTGATAGGGGAGACTAGAACTAGAGGGCATGATCTTGGAATAAGGGGACCGCCCATTTAAAACAGATGAGGAGAAATTTCTTCTCGGAGGGTTGTGGATCTGTGGAATTTGCTGCCTCATAGAGAGCTGTGGAAACAGGGACATTTAATAAATTTAAGACAGAAATAGACAGTTTCTTAAATGATAAGGGAATAAGGGGTTATGGGGAGCGGGCGGGGAAGTGGACCTGAGTCCATGATCAGATCAGCCACGATCATATTAAATGGCGGAGCAGGCTTGAGGGGTCGTATGGCTGCCTCCTGCTCCTATTTCTTATGTTCTTGCGTTACAAAATTGTTTTCCGTCACAGAGCATTGACATTGTTTTTCCATCTGTACACCACCGCTGTTTTGTATTTTCCATTTGTTACAGCTATATTTGAGAAGAATTTCAGGACAATGGGATGAGTCCTTGTGGATCTTCATAATTGATGCCACTGTCTATGACCTGTGGCATATTTTGTTCAAAGGCCTTTTCATTCTGACTGATTCCATTTTGAAGTAATTCTGGACGTTTGTAAATCCGAAACTAGGGTCTTAAATCTAAACAAAGCAAACTATATAGGTATGAGGGTCGAGTTGGCTAAGGTAGATTGGGAAACTACATTAAAAAGGTATGAAGGTAGACGAGCAATGGATAGAATTTAAATAATTAATACATAATTTACAACAAATACACATTTTTTTAAGGCACAAAAACCCCACCGGAAAAGTCGTTCAACCGTGGCTAACGAGAAGTTAAAAATAGTATTAGATCAAAGGAAGAGGCTTATAATGTCAGAAGAGTAATAAGCCTGACGATTGGGAGGATTTTAGAATTCAGCAAAGGAGGACCAAGAAATTGATAAAGAAAGGGAAAATAGAATGAGAGTAAACTAGCGAGAGACATAAAAACAGACTAACAGCTTCTAAAAAGGCAAAGATTAGCAAAAGTAAATGTGGGTCCATTACAGGATGAGACAGGAGAAATT
Source organism: Pristiophorus japonicus (assembly GCF_044704955.1). Taxonomy (NCBI): domain Eukaryota; kingdom Metazoa; phylum Chordata; class Chondrichthyes; family Pristiophoridae; genus Pristiophorus; species Pristiophorus japonicus. The sequence continues at coordinate 46,895,480 of NC_091978.1, forward strand.
ATAATGGGGGAATAAGCAAATGCCAGAGAAATTAAACAAATACTTTGTGTCTGTCTTCATGGAACTTGCCAGAAATAGTGGAGACTCAAAGGTCTAGCAAGAATGAGGAACTGAAAGAAATTAGTATTAGTTAAAGAAAACTGATACTGGAGAAATGAATGTGACCTAAAACCGATAAATCCCCTGGTTGTGAGGTACATCCTAAGGTTTTGAAAGAGGCGGCTATAGAGATAGTGGATGCATTAGTTGTCATCTTCTAAAATTCTGTAGATTCTAGAATGGTTACAGCGGATTGGAAGGTAGCAAATGTTAACCCCACTATTTAAGAAAGGAGGGAGAGAGAAAATGGGAAACTATAGACCAATTAGCCTGACATCAGTTGTAGGGAAAATGCTAGAATCTATTATTAAGGACATGGTAACAGGGCACTTAGAAAATAATAATAAGATTGGGCAGAGTCAACATGGATTTATGAAAGGGAAATCATTTGACATCTGTTAGGTGTTGAAGTTGTAACTAGCAGAATAAATAAAGGGAAACCAATAGATGTAGTGTATTTGGATTTTCAGAAGGCTTTCGGTAAGATGCCACACGAGATTATTAAAGAGAATTAGGCGGTAATATACTAACATGGATTGAGGATTGGTTAACGGACAGAAAACAGAGAGTGGGAATAAACGTGTCATTTTCAGGTTGGCAGACTGTAACTAGTGGGGTGCCGCAAGGATCAGTGCTTGGGGGCCTAGCTATTCACAATCTATATCAATGATTTGGATGAGGGGACCAAATGTAATATATCCAAGTTTGCTAATGATACAAAGCTAGGTGGGAATGTAAGTTGTGAGGAGGATGCATAAAGGCTTTAAGGGGATATAGACAGGCTATGTGAGTGGGCAAGAACATGGCAAATGGAATATAATGTGGAGAAATGTGAAGTTATCCACCATGGTAGAAAAGCAGAGTATTTTTTAAATGGTGAGAGATTGGGAAATGTTGGTGTTCAGCGGGTCCTTGTACACGAATCAATGAAATTTAACATGCAGGTGCAGCAAGCAATTAAAAGAGCAAATAGTATGCTGGACTTTATTACAAGAGGATTTGAGTGTAAGAGTAAAGACGTCTTACTGCAATTATATAGGGCCCTAGTGAAACCACACCTGGAGTATTGTGTACAGTTTTGGTCTCCTTACCTAAGGAAGAATATACTTGCCATAAGAGGGAGTGCAACGAAGGTTCACCAGACTGGGGGGATTGTCCTATGAGGAGAGATTGAGTAGATTAGGCCTATATTCTCGAGTTTAGGTGATCTTATTGAATCATACAAAATTCTTACAAGTTTTGACAGAGGAGATGCAGGGAGGATGTTTCCCCTGGCTGGGGAGTCCAGAACCAAGGTTTACAGTCTCAAAATAAGGGGTCGGAGATGAGGAGTGAATCTTTGGAATTCTCTAGCCCGGAGGGCTGTGGAGGCTCAGTCATGCATTGAGCATATTCAAGACAGATCGATAGGTTTTTGGATATTAAGTGAATCGAGGGATATGGGGATAGAGCAGGAAAGTGGAGTTGAGGTAGAAGATCAGCCATGATCTCATCGAGGAGCCAAATGGCCTACTCCTGCTATTAAGTTTAAAGTCAGCCCCATGCCTTACAGTTCTGGAAGAGATGCTTGTGCAAATCATTTTAAAACTTTGCTTAATTTATCCTTTTTTTAAAAAAAATGTCCATGTCCATGCATCACTGGCAAGGCAGTCTTTATTCCCCCTATCTAGCTGCTCAGAGGGCATTAAGACTCAGGCACATGGTCAGATGTAAGATTCCCTCAGTGAGCCAGTTTGGTTTATATGGTAATCATAGAAACATAGAAAATAGGTGCAGGAGTAGGCCATTCGGCCCTTCGAGCCTGCACCGCCATTCAATGAGTTCATGGCTGAACATGCAACTTCAGTACCCCATTCCTTCTTTCTCGCCATACCCCTTGATCCCCCTAGTAGCAAGCACTACATCTAACTCATTTTTGAATATATTTAATGAATTGGCCTCAACAACTTGCTGTGGTAGAGAATTCCACAGGTTCACCATTCTCTGGGTGAAGAAGTTTCTCCTCATCTCGATTCTAAATGGCTTGCCCCTTATCCTTCAACTGTGACCTCTGGTTCTGGACTTCCCCAACATTGGGAACATTCTTCCTGCATCTAACCTGTCTAAACCCGTCAGAATTTAAAATGTTTCTATGAGATCCCCTCTCATTCTTCTGAACTCCAGTGACTACACGCCCAGTTGATCCAGTCTTTCTTGATATGTCAGTCCCGCCATCCCGAGAATCAGTATGGTGAACCTTCGCTGCACTCCCTCAATAGCAAGAATGTCCTTCCTCAAGTTAGGAGACCAAAACTGTACACAATACTCCAGGTGTGGCCTCACCAAGGCCCTGTACAACTGTAGTAACACCTCCCTGCCCCTGTACTCAAATCCCCTCGCTATGAAGGCCAATGTGCCATTTGCTTTCTTAACCGCCTGCTGTACCTGCATGCCAACCTTCAATGACTGATGTACCATGACACCCAGGTCTCGTTGCACCTCCCCTTTTCCTAATCTGTCACCATTCAGATAATAGTCTGTCTCTATGTTTTTACCACCAAAGTGGATAACCTCACATTTATCCACATTATACTTCATCTGCCATGCATTTGCCCACTCACCTAACCTATCCAAGTCACTCTGCAGCCTCATAGCATCCTCCTCGCAGCTCACACTGCCACCCAACTTAGTGTCATCCGCAAATTTGGATATACTACATTTAATCCCCATGTCTAAATCATTAATGTACAATGTAAACAGCTGGGGCCCCAGGACAGGAACTTGCGGTACCCTACTAGTCACTGCCTGCCATTCTGAAAAGTACCCATTTACTCCTGCTCGTTGCTTCCTGTCTGTCAGCTTTTATGGTCATTGTCTGATTTTATAGCCCACAATTTACCAGATTTATTTTTGAATTCAGTTTCACAGCTTGTGATGGTGGGATTTGAATTCATGACCTCTGGGTTGGTAGTCTAGGTTGCCATACCATCTCATCATACAGATCAGAAAATATCCCAATTGTGATCCCCTGACTCTGCTCAGTTAGCTGATCTCATTTTATAGAAATGGTATGGTTGGTACAGTACCGCTGTGCTTGTCTGAAAAAGCCATGGTTTCTTCACTTAATGGCTATCCAATGATCTGTGCTACAAAGTTTATGAATGGATCAGGTGAACGTACCGTAGTACCGATGCCTCATGATTGACTAGCCAACCAATGCTTGCGTGTAAAGAATAGTAGCATGGATCAGGTATCCAGGAAGAATAGCTGCCTTCAGCAAAGATGAGAACATTGGTAGGGAAGAATAGAGACTAACACTCCACTGAGCTTTCCATAGACTATGATTATAGTTACAGTGGAAAATAGAATAGAAATATGAAAATGAACATTTTATGAAACGGATTTTAGTAATAACGAAATATTAAACTTTTTGCAAATCATATTGGACTAATCTGTTGCTATGTCACATCAGCGCAGTCTGCTCATAAGGGTTGATAGTGATTTGCTCTCTTGCTGTGAATTGCTTGATGAAAGCGGGGATATTGAACTAAGGCTATTAGATTTACTTTTATTTTGAAGGACCCCTGAATATTTTGATCATGTCTGTGACGGTTACCATGAAAAAAAATTGGAAACTTGGCCCAAATTATTCAAGGAATACAAATGGTAGGTTTGTAATGCTGTAATAATTATATAAATTCATAGTTTAAAATACACAATATATGCTCCAATGGTGTGTGCTGACCACAAGATTTTATTAATAAAAATGTAAGCGCATGGAATTGGCAATAACCTTGTGACAAGTGTTGGTAATTGGTTAGGAGGTAGGAGACAGAGTAGGGATAAAGGGAGTGCTCTCTGATTGGCATAATGGTGTTGGAGTCCATGTACAGAAATCACTAAAAGCTAGTTCACAGGTACAAAAAGTAATTGGAAAGCCTAATGGGGGTTGGAATACAGGTTAGAATGCAAAAGTGAGGAAGTGATGCTTCAGTTATACAGAGCCTTGGTCAGACCCCAGCTGGAGTACTGCATTCAGTGTTGGGCAGCAAACCTCAGGAGGGATATATTTGCCTTGGAAGGACTACAATGCAGTCACCAGAACGAAATCAGGTCTTAGTGAGTAAAGCAAATCAGATATTGTGATGTATTAAAAGATCAATATTGAGCCAAAATAGTGAGGTAAACCTGCCACTTTATAAATTAGTAGTGCGGCCACTGTGTGCTGTTCTGATCGCCACAGTACAAAAACAATATTGCAGCTATTGAAAGAATATAGAAGCGGGTAACCAGAATGATTGCGAGGATGGAAGGATTGGTTTATGAAGAGCGATTTATGTAAGTTCTTGCTGGAAAAGAGAAGTTTGAGAGGTGATCTGATTGCTGGTTTTAGGATTCTAAAGGGACTAGGTACAAAGGAAATTTGGGGATCCAGTACAGAGGGGCATAATCTTAAATTTAGGGCTAGGCCATTTAGGATTGAAAACCAGGAAGCACTTTTTCTACACACAAGGTAGTGGAAATCTGGAACTCTTTGGTTGTGGGTGCGAGATCAATTGAAATTTTCAAGACCGAGATCAATAGATTTATTTTAGGTAAGATTATCAAGGGATATGGAGAAAGGTGGATAGATGGAATTACGGTACAAATCAGCCATGATCTAAATGAATGGTGGGACAGGCTTGAGAGGCTGAATGGTCTATTCCTGTTACTGTGTTCCTATAAGAAGTATCGAAGGAGTATTGAAACAGCAACAGACAGCTGTATGTCTTCGGGACGCAAGCTGCCATTAAGATCCGGGCCTACAGTCAACGTCAGCAGTCAGCCAGGGAACTGGTGATTGTCTGTTTCCAGTAGGCTGAGTGGCCCCCGGCCTGCAAGCACCATCAGAGCAACGGTAGTAAAGAGGGATGTCATCAAGATCCAGGTCGGTGATTGGAGCGTGGACAGGTACAGCAGGAGCGGCGAGGTAGGGGCGAAGGAGCGGCGAGAGATTGTAGAGGGATGTGATCGGGGCCCAGGAGAGGCGTGAATTTGGGGCCAGAAGAGGCGAGGGCCCAGGGGCAGCACGGGTCAGCCCACACTGCAATATGTGTGCGCACTAGGTCTGTGCAGCAGAGCAGGTCTCCAGTCGTCTTGATTAATCCTTGCCACTGGACCAAGATCTAGCTGTGTCAGGTCCGTGTGGTGGCTGGTGTGCAATGGCCACCACACGTTTTTTTTTTAAAAATCCACCCACAGGCATCTTCCAGCTTCAGGATGTAGTTCGGGACCTGGAATATTAGGTCCTTCATTGAAACACCTGTAAACTTTTTGACGTGGAAGCAAGTCATCCTCGATTCGAGGTACTGCCTATGATGATGATAACCAAGGCAGTTGCAACATGAAACACGAACAGGAGGGAGCGGAGACACCGATAAACATTTCTTTACAACACTTTAAGATTATGTAGCAATTCAAATGATGACAGTTCCTCTGAGTAATCTTAACTTTGTGTTTTTGCAACAAAAAAAATTGCTTCACGATTGAAATGATTGCTCTTCCGTTTCTCAATTGTATTCATGTTGAAAGACCTAGATTTTAAATATAATTTGCATGCTTGATAATTCTCCATCTTTTGTAGCAGCCTCTAGTATGTGTAAATTTAAAAAGTGATTAGGATTACTGTATTAACTATGACTAGCTCTCCCTGACACATCATATTCGACTTCATATCAGCCTTCTAACATCGGTTACTTACCTTTTTTCCTAATATGCATGTATATATGTGATTGACTATAATCCAAATACATTAAAGCTTGCTGTTTATTTAATTTATGCTTGGAAATATGTCAATCTAAAAATTGCTGGGAGCTTCCCCATCCCTTTCTCCAGAGCTGAATGCTTGCCAAATGAGAGCCATTAACTTCATAATGTTAGGAGTAGTGATTTAAAAATAATGTAAGTGAAATGGGAGAAATTACAATCTTCGGATGCCTTTAATTGTGCATTTTAAAATGTTATTTTAAGAACATTTTGATGATCGCATCTGAGTTCCATAATATACTGAGGAGAGAATGCTTGCTTTGTTGCTTGCAGCCTAGTTACTGTCTCTCAGTTGCCTTGAGGAGACCCCATTTCTGTGTGAATGAATTTTCACTGTAGAGTAGGTAGTTACTCTAAATCTACTGTAAGAAAGACTTTTAATCCTAGTTGTAACAATCTGCGCTGAAGGAGTTTCTAACTTGACACAATTAATGTATAAAAGGTATCCTTGCAATTTGGAGCCCTGATTCAAAAATGATGGTTCCAACAATGTTGAGGGGGAAGGAGCGAGATCTGGTAAATAAAAATAATTTTTATAAAGCAGAGTATTGAAGCAATGTCTGCACATCAAATCACTGAAATTTGTCCATTTTTATTATGGATGTCATTCCTTTTAATAATACAGTATTAGCCAGGGTCTGAAGCTTTTTGTTTAATTTAAGTTTGGTCACTGCTACATAGATGCTGACAGCTTTTATTTTGTACCAGCATTTGAGAAGTTTTGTACGAAAATGATATCTCAAATGCAGTTACTGAAATAGTTTTAAATTCTTGAAATGAGTTATTTTCATAATTTATTACACAATCCTAGAACCTAAAATGTTATCAATAGAGTTCTGGAGGAATGTATTTCTCCTTTTAAAAAAAACCAAGCACAAACTAGCCAATAATGAAACACCATGGATGAATAAAGAGATGAGGGTCAAATTGAAACTAAAGAAAACGGCACACATTACGTACACCAACAAGGAAAGAATGACAAAAGGGAAACAGAGGTTTGGAAAGAAGTCAAAAAAAACATTGGGAAACCAAAGAGGAACTGCAAAATTAAATTATCAAGGAATATTTTAAAAAGTAAAGTATTATACAAACATATAAATAACAAGAAAGATAGGATAGGACCACTAAGGAATGCACAAGCTAAATTCACAGGAAATTACAGTAAAATGGCAGAAACATTGAATAGTTACTTCGCCTTAGTATTTACCAGGGAGACTAACCAGGTGGGCATGACTAGAAAAAGATATCCAAAAAGATATAAAGACATTTAAGATAGGAATGGTTGAGATAATTGATAAACTAATCAAACTTAGAGAGGATAAAACCCCATGTCTGGATGGAATGCATCTGCGCATATTAAAAGAAGTTAGGGAAGAGATAGCAGGTGCACTATTACATGTATATAAAAATTAATTAGAAAAGGGAATAGTGCCAGAGGACTGAAGGACAGCTAATGTGATTTGTTAAAAAGAGAGAGAGAGAATAACTCCAGGGAACTATAGAGCAGTTAGCTTAATATCGGTGGTAGGAAAGATAATGGAATCTTTGCTCAAAGTTGTAATAGAAAAACATCTAGAAATTGAAAATATAATAGAGTAGTCATGCTTGACCAACCTTATTGAATTGTTTGAAGAAGTAACAGGATATCAAGGGTAATACAGCAGATGTAATATATTTGGATTTTCAAAAGGCCTTCGGTAAGGTACCGCAAAAAGACTCCCGATTAAGGTCAGAGCATGTGGAGTCAGAGAACAGGTAGCAGAATGGATAGCAAGCTGGCTACAAAACAGAAAACCAAGAGTAGGGGTAGCTACTCAGGTGGTAAGTGATGTTCCACAGGGGTCAGTGCTGGGACCACTGTTGTTCACAATTTACGTTAACGATTTGGACTCTGGAATCGGAAGTGCAATTTCAAAATTTTCAGACAACACCAAATAGGGGGTTGCAGTTAATGCAGAGGAAAAATGCGACAAAATTGAAGACAACATTAATAAACTTGCAGAATGGGCAAATTAAGCGCGAGGTGGAACATTTTAGTAAGAAAAATAAGGAAGCCACATACTGTTTGGATAATGGTTTAAATGGGGTAGAGGAGCAAAGGGATTTAGGGGTACAGATATACAAATCACTAAAGGTACCGGCTCAGGTTAATAAAGCCATTTAAAAAAAAACAACAAACCAAGCCTTGGGCTTCATTTCGAGAGGGATAGAATTGAAAAGCAGAGAAGTCATATTAAACTTTTATAGAACCTTGGTTAGACTTGGGAGTACTGTGCACAGTTCTGGTCTCCATATTATAATAAAGGATGTAGAGGCATTGGATAAGATGCAAAAAAGATTGCAAGGGTGAGAGGTAATAACTATAATGGCTGGGGCTCTTTTATTTAGAAAAGAGAAGGCTGAGGGGTGACCTAATAGAGGTCATTAAGATAATGAAAGGGTTTGATAGGGTGAAATGGAGAAAATATTTCCATTTGTAGAGGAGACCACAATGAGAGGGCATAAATTTAAGCTGGTCACTAATAAATCCAGTAGGGAATTTAGGAGAAAGTTCTTTGTCCAAAGAGTGGTAAGAATATGGAACTCGCTACCACAAGAAGTAGTTGAGGCGAATTGCATAGATGCATTTAAGGGTAAGCTAGATAAGCACATGAGGGAGAAAGGAATAGAAGGATATGTTGCTCGAGTTAGATGAAGAAGGGTGGAAGGAGGCTTGTGTGGAGTATAAAGGCTGGCATAGACCAGTTGGTCCAAGTGGCCTGTTTCTGTGCTATAAACGCAACGTTGTCTATAATGTTTAATAACACTTCTTTAATGGCAACATGGAAGGGGCATTTTTCTTTGGGCCATTCGGCACACATTGCAAGAACATAGCCAATCCTGATAGTTTCCCAGAAACTATGTGCTAAGCATGACTTTTTAAATTCTGATGTCACGTTAAGCAGAATCACTGGACCTCCTGAATTCCCAAGACCTATGAAATAACATGACTTGGTTTTGACCATAGCTATTTTTAAGTAACCCCCCCATCAGGTTTTCATTTTAAAGTCCATAAAGCTGCTGCATGAAATACTCTTAACGCCTTAAACATTACTGTTTACATTTAGAAAATGCAGCAGACAATGTGATTGGTTGCTCTATCTTGGTAGCAAAAGTTGGAGTTCATCAGCAGAGGCACCCTCCCTCTACATTCAGTAATAATTTGGTATGCTATGAAGGGTGGCTGAATTATGAAGGAAAATTGCCTGGCCTGTAGGGTTGTCTTCATTCTTTTAATGATAAAGGCATGTTTTACATACACTAAATCATTCCCAACCATTCTCTTAGACTCTGCAATATATTTTTGGCTTGGTTGGGAATTTTATTGTGAAGTTGGTTTAGAGTGGCTTCAGGTCAAAATGAAACTCATGCTATTCCTGTGACGTGTAAATGAGTCTGTCATTTGAAGAAGCAACAATGTGGGTAATCTGCCTTTTTATGTTAAACTCTACTCCTCAACACACTGAGCAGGATGTGATGCACATTGCCCATTGTCATAATGTTGCAGCAAGAGAAACTGCAAAGTCTCCGTTCCCAGGCTCTTGCTAGTCAATCAGTTTACAGCATAAGGGGACCCAAGGATGTGAGAAAAGGCCACGTGTCCCATCAAAGCTTTCGAACATCCCTAAAGCATAAAATATAATTAGGTATCTGAGACACCGCATAATACTTAGTGTCATAAAGGGAGCTCTCTCCACATCTCTCACCAACATGTTCATTCAGAATCAGAGTGTGCAGGTAGTTTCCTTTGTAACCTAGTTTTCATTACAAGGCTGATCTCTAGTCGTCATCATCATAGGCAGTCCCTCGGAGTCGAGGATGACTTGCTTCCACACTAGAAATAAGTTCTCGGGTGACCGAAGAGTCCAATGCGGGACCTATAGTCTCGTGTCACAGGTGGGGCAGACGGTGGTTGAAGGAACGGGAGGTTGAGGTGCCTGGGTTGCCACACGCTCCTTCCACTGTCGACGCTTGGCTTCAGCTTGCTCTCGGCGAAGCGACTCTGTGTTCAGCGCCTTCCCGGATGCTTTTCCGAGTGTCAGAGTACTGAATTATCAAGAAAATCTAGGAAAACTCTTGACACCTCAACCTTGGAAGGAAATTAATGAGTGGAGAACAAACAACATACTAAGTGGAATAGCAAAGGTAAATTGGGAGTGTTACTTTAAGCTAAATTATGACTGCAGGAAAAAGGGAAATGGCTATGAATTTCAAATGCAGTGGTGGGTGAAAGGAGTAATCTGTATGTCTGCATGGAAGAAAGAGATAGCTGGGCTGAATGACCCTTTCTCTCCTCCCTCCCGCCCCCTTCAGATGTATTTATCTTTAATTGTGTAGCGTATAAGTAAAATATAATTTCCCTTCAATAAAAAGATATATTGCTGATATTAAAACAGTAAAATTACATTGCACAATATAATTCTGGTATCTATCAGAACTGGCTGTGGGCATCACTGCATTGATATTGGGAGCTTTCACTCATAAATGTGATTCATTTAAAAAAAAATCTGTTCTAAATAGTTCCCAAGTGGAATTTTCCTGCAATGCTTGCTGTAGAATGAGGTCTGTTTGAGCAAACTGATGATTCATAAACACCTTTATCTTTAGTATGCAATGAGTAAACATTTTTTTTCCTTCGTGTATCTGGGAGAAACTGTAAGGAATGCCTTATGGTATGCATAATTTTAGCTGCAAGAGCTTGTAATCTTGAGGGAACTGTCTTGCCTTCTTTGGGCCCAAGTTTCGGGTCGCACCTAAAACGTGCAGCCTGGACCTGGGCGCCTAAAAAAAACTTACCTATTCTCGGCTCCCTGCAGGCCCTCTGGAGCCGGGCGCGGCGCAACATGAGCTGTAGGGGGCGGAGCCAGGTCCCTGCACTGAAAACAGTGCCGGGACCTCTGCACATGCGCGCTACAGTGGGCGCGCATGTGCAGTAGCTCCAGGCGCCCAAAACTGTGGGAGGGGCCTGAAGCACGCAGCCCCTAGCCCTGGCCGAATGGCCTCACTGGGGCTGCGTGAATAAGGCTCCTCCCACCCGACCCGACTCGACCGTTGCTCCCCCCCGGCGACTCTCCCACCCCCCGGGACCTCTGCGCGACCCCTCACCCCCCCCCCCCCCCCCCATCCCCCGACGCCCACCTACCTGTAAATCCAGCCCGAAGTCTTGGGCCCGGCCGTTCAGCCTCCTTCCCTCCCTCCATCCTCTCTCCCTTCTCCTCCTCTCTCTCCCCCCCCCCCCCCCCTTCTCCTCCTCCTCCCCTCCCCTCCACCTCCCCCCCACCCCCCTCCTCCCACCACCTCCCCCTCCCCTCGCTGTCAGAAACACAGACACTGACAGACAGAGTGAGACACACACACACACACACACACACACACACACAAACAGAGATATAGAGACACTGACAGAGACACACTGGGGGGGGGCATCCCAGCATGCTGTTGGAGGACTCCAGGTGCTGCAGTCGGTAAGTAGAAAATGTTTTATATATTGATTTTTCAAAAAAAAAAATTTATTAATTTTTTTTTGATTGATTTTATTGGTTGATTTATTGATGTATTTATCATTTATTATTGATGATGGCTCTTTATTTGTAAAACTGAAGTGTTTAATGTTTGTAAACTTCCCTTTAAACCCTAGCCCCCCCTCCCTCCCACCCCCCATTCCCTACGCCTAATTTGTAACCTACGCCTGATTTTCTAAAGTGTAGACAAGGTTTTTTCGAACGTACAAAAATCTTCACTTACTCCATTCTAAGCTAGTTTGGAGTAAGTTTTCACTGCCTAAACTTTGAAAACAGGCGTAAGTGGCCGGACACGCCCCCTTTTGAAAATAAAATTCTGTTCCAAAGTGAAACTGTTCTAACTAACTAGAACTGGAGCAAATTAAATGCCGAGAATTCAAATTTCTAAGATACTCCATTCTAAACCAGTTGCTCCAAAAAATCAGGAGCAACTCAGGCCGAAACTTGGCCCCTTTGTGTGTGAGGGTGCTAGCCTGCCTAACTCTCACTGATTATCATAATGGAATGATTATTTAATAGTTCTTCCCATAGATAATTTGCCTATGACTCATGATCCTTTTCTTTATTCATTCGCGGGTGTGGCCGTCCCTGGAAAGGCCAGCATTTAATAACATAAGAATTAGGAGCAGGAGTAGGTCATCGGCCCCTCGAGCCTGCTCCACCACTCTTCTACCTCAACTCCACTTTCCTGCACTATCCCTCCTATAACCCTTGATTCCCTTTAATATCCAAAAATGCATCAATCTCTGTCTTGAATATAAAAGACTGAGCCTCCACAACCCTCTGGGGTAGAGAATTCCAAAGATTCACAACCCTCTGAGTGAAGAAGTTTCTTCTCCTAAATGACCGACCCCTTATTCTGAGACTGAGACTCCCAGCCAGAGGAAACATCCTCCCTGCAATCTACCCTGTCAAGTCCTGGAAGAACTTTGTATGTTTCAATGAGATCACTCCTCATCTAAACTTTAGGGAATATAGGCCTAGCCTACTCAATCTCTCTTCATAGGACAATCACCCCATCCCAGGAATCAGTCTGGTGAACCTTTGTTGTACTCCCTCCATGGCAAGTATATCCTTCCTTAGGTAAGGAGTCCAAAACTACACAATACTCCAGGTGTGGTCTCACCAGGACCCTATATAATTGCAGTAAGATGTCTTTATTTTTATACTCATCTTGTAATAAAGGCCAATGTACCATTTACTTTTTTAATTGCTTGCTGTACCTACATGTTAACTTTCAGTGATTTGTGTACAAGGACACCCAGGCCACCCATCACTGCCTCTATTGTCAAACTGCTTGTCCAACACCAGTTCTGGATGAGCCACAATTTCCTCCAGTTAAACATTGGGAATCATCTTTGGCCTCAGGCACAACTCTGTACCCATGCCACTGTTTCCATTTCCCTTCCCAGCCACTGTGTTATGTTGAATCAGATGATTTGCAACTTCAGCGTCCTATTTGACCCTGAGCGGATTTTCCAAATGCATATCCTTTCTATCACAAATACCACCTACTTCCACCTCTACCATTGCCAGTCTCTGCCCCTGCCAATCTGCTACCAAAACTCTCATCCATGCCGTTGTCATCTTCAGACTCGACTATTCCAATGCTCTTCTCGTCGGCCTCCCAGGCTCCACCCTCCATTAACTTCAGCTTCCCAAATCTCTGCTGCCAGCACTCTATCCCGCACTAACCCCACATCATCCCCTGAGCTCGCTGACCTATATTGGCTCCTGGTCCTCACAATGGCTCAAGTTTAAAATTGTTATCCTGTTCAAATCCGTTCATGGCCTTGTCCCTTCCTCTCTGGACAGGGAATTAATCTTAAAGAAAGCTAATAACTTTCAAATCACTGAAAGCTAATAATTTGCTTCAATTGCTGATTTTCTAATTTTAACTTCATCTTTAATTATGATATATAATTTTGTTTAATTATAATTAATCTTTATTATACTTACTATTGTATACTCCTTATTGTATTATTTACAATGTAATTTGAATTTAGTTTTTTAAGTTTTTTTTGTCTGTGTCTATCTGCATGCGCATTTTGGCTTCAGACCCGAGCCGTTAACCTCTTTACACTTCTCCCGCTTTTTCTCTCTTTCCCTCAATGGTCAATATCTAACGTGTTATAAAATTGTTGTGAAGTGTCTTGGGATGTTTTACTACGTTAAAGGTGCTATATAAATAAAAGTTGTTATTATTATCTCTGTAACTTCCTCTAGTCCTAGGGTTGGTAGGTTGTAACTAGCGGGATACCGCAAGGATCAGTTCTTGGGCCTCAGCTATTTACAATCTATATTAGGTGATGGGACTGAGTGTAATGTATCCCAAGTTTGCTGATGACACGAAGTTAGGTGGGATAGTAAGCTGTGAGGAGGACACAAACAGGCTGCAGAGAGATATAGACATGTTGACTGAGTGGGCAAGAATATGGCAAATGGAATACAATGTGGGGAAGTGTGAAGTTACCACTTTGGTAGGAAAAACAAAAAAGCAGAATATTTTTGAATGGCGAGAGACTGGGAAATGTTTGTATTTAGCGGGACCAGGGTGTCCTTGTACATGAATCACAGAAAGTTAACATGCAGGTACAGCAAGCAATTAGGAAAGCAAATGGTATGTTAGCTTTTGTTACAAAGGGATTAGAGTACAAGAGTAAAGAAGTCTTACTACAATTATACAGGGCATTGGTGAGGTGACACCTGGAGCACTGTGTACAGTTCTGGTCTCCTTATCTAAGGAAAGACATACTTGCGTTAGAGGGAGTGCACAAAGGTTTCTGGGATGAGGGGATTGCCCTATGAGGAGAGATTGAGTACACTAGGCTTGTATTCTCGAGTTTAGAGGAATGAGAGGTGATCTCATTGAAAGATACAATACACTGCTGAAATGTTGCAGAAGATTATGGTCAAAGATGGAGCTGCTGCTTCCGACTCTGGCTTCTTGTGCAACCCCCTTCGCTTCAACCATTATTATCGGCCATGCCTTCAGCTCTCTAGATCCTATGCTTTGGAATTCCTTCCCTAAATCTCTCCACCTCCTTCTCTTTCAGGACCCTCCTTAAACCACCTCTTTGCCCAAACTTTTGATCATCTCCGAATATCTCCGTTGACTTGGCATCCATTTTTGTTTGATTATGCTTCTGTGACATGCCTTGGAATGCTTTTCTATGTTGAAGGCAATGTATAAATGTTGTTTTTCGAAGATGGGTTTTATGTTTGCTTGTTTCCAATCTAGAGGGAATCTTCCCCAGTATTATCAGCTCCCCCAACACTACAGAATACGCTTGGGGAGTCAATCGTCATCCAGCCAAACAAACTCAGCTGATCTTTCATTAGGATTTGCAAAACTTTGATTTTGCACATTTTAGCATCTCTCAATTGGTGATGTGGTTTTGCCAGTTGATGTGCATAATATATCTGAGGTGGTGCAGGTGTAACTTAATGGAATTCTTCAAATGTCATTGTGGTAGTACAACCATAGAAGAAAATCAAGATCACTAATATGTGATAGACTTTGAATTTAGTGTGCGACCTGATCCCATTCTGCTTTTTCAGCCTGTGAAAAGAGAAACTAACTTTTGATGTGGCAAACACTTCTTGAATCAATGAGCAGTGTTTAACAGCGTGATATTCAGATAGGTGAAGTCCTTTGCAGCATTTAGTTCAGTATTGTCCATGATGAGTCATTTGATCTACTGTTTACTGACTGCAAGTTGATAAATCATCTTTTTCTTTAAGTTGAGAGCAAGCCATCATTCTTCACCACTCGTGTAAATTTATCCACAGTCAGGTCCTGGATGTGTACTTCAAGTGCTTCATCATTGTCCGATAGAAAGTTTGCAAATGAATTCCTTACTAACCTCGTGGGGGAATCTAAAACTAGGGGGTATAGTTTAAGATTAAGGGGTCGCTCATTTAGAACGGAGATGAGGAGGGTTGTAAATCTGTGGAATTCTCTGCCCCAGAGAGCTGTAGAGGCTGAGTCATTGAATATATTTAAGATGGAGATACAGGTTTTTGAACGATAAGGGGGAGCGGGCAGGGAAGTGGAGCTGAACCCATGATTAGATCATCCATGATCTTATTAAATGGTGGAGCAGGCTCAAGGGGCCAAATGGCCTACTTCTGCTCCTTTTTCTTATGTTCTTATGTTCTCATTGAAGTGTGTAAAATGTTCAAATTGAATAGCTAACCAGATATTTGAAATTTGATGTCTGCGCCTGCATTCAGATCTTTGGTCATATCCTTGCTTGACCACATTAGAGTGGTCATCCAGCATGCAGTTGCCAATCATATACAGATGTACATTTCCAGACATCCAAACTTGGACAAGAGTTTCCAAAATCCAAGTTTATTGAGAATCCGTCTCATACTTTTGTGAGGTCAATAATGACTGGAAGTCCATGTTCTGTTCTCTACATTTCTCTTGTATTTGACATGCGCAAAAAACATACTGATTGTGCCCCCTTGCCACAAATCGAAAAGGGAAAAACCCCATTAGTTACCCTACTCTTATTTATTCACTTTGTGTCTGTATATGATATGGTTGCATAATTTCTCCAGATTAACTGAAAATGGAGGTGTATAGCGTACATTTCTAGTTCTCTGCTGGTGTGTCACCAAGTTTAGAATTATTTCCATCTTTCATTGTACACCAAAGCCGTATATTCAGAGTTTGTGTTATTCTGGAGTCATGGTGCAGTTGAGGTATAACTGCAGTGCAGTGCCAAACCGCCTGGGCACTTGATACATTGTCAGAATTGTTTAAAATATTTTGAATGTGTAAATGCTCCTGCTCGTTCCTTTACATTTAAGATTTAATGGCCGAGCATGCATATAGTTCTGCAACCAGTAGCTACAATATGAATACAACCTCACAGTCCCATATGTCTAATTTCTCAACCACCCTAATCCAGGGACTTTATGTAAAGGACAGTACCAATTCATAAGGGCATTGTGAATGTATTGATATATTTGGAAGAATTCTAAATTTCTCCTCCATGATCTTTTTAATAAAATTGGCTTTACAGTACTGAACACACTTTTTAGCTTGAATACTTTATTCCTGGAGCGAGTCTCACCATCCAGGTTCACCCTTCAAATATCAAGATGTTACTAAGAATTCTGTTAACATGAATTGCTGGTTTTTAATGTTTAAACAATTCTGATATTAAGTGTATTTGTTTAAAGGATTTGCCTGTTCTAACAGTGTAAGAGCCTGAAATAAATTCAATCAATAACTTCACTGACTCGGGAGCCTTAAATTCCCATGCATTTATTTAGCCTTAATTCCTGGATGGTGTTGAGCATAGTATCAAGCATTGCTGCTGCCACCCATCCCACCAAAAGATGGCAGTACTCAAAATCAAATCAAAACAATGATTTTTTGAAGTAGCCCTATGGTAAAGTTCCCTCTTTAAAATATAAATTGCTGTAGTTTGTTATAGTTATATATAGTTGTGTTAAAACAGAATTATATATGAAAATCAGCACGGCTTTCTGCCTTTGAACATGTTAGTGATTGCTGTAGAAAGTGCACATAAGTGGACTTTTGAGTGGGGACAGGTAAGCTGGACTGTGATGCCAAATAAGGACATACAGTCTGCTAACACTTGGTGTCTGAACTCGCACGCCCATTGAATAAACTCAGTTGAGAAGTCTTCAGGAGAGAGTGGCGGGCGGGGTAAAAATTGATGCATAAAGAAGGTTTTTTTTTAATCGGTATATTTGGCAGCTTCCAATCAGAAATACAAATTTCAACCGTGAGCTTTATATCATTCCATTACTTTAATTGTAAAATGGTTTACCTCACTCAAATAAAATTGTCTTTGTTCTAGGGTTGTTGGACCATGGTTCCTGCATTCTCATCTCGTTGGAACTCAAAATGAGAATGATCTTGGGCTGTACCTCTAGGGCTGCTGTACGATTCATTCCCACTGGGTAGATTCCTGTTCACTTTAGGTAACTGGAGTAAGTTTTGGGTTTGTAGTTCTGTGCTCTTGTTATTTTTTGTTTCTACATTAGACTCCATGGAAAATTGGTTACTTTGGCCATAAATATGATGTACAATAGTACTGTGAGGTTATTGCCTCAGCATCCTCGTCCATTCAAGGTTATTGTTCAGAAAAGGCTCCAGCTTTCAGGGTTTTCTTTTAAACTTGAAGATAATCCCAGGAGGAGTATTTTTTTCAAGATTGTTAAGTACATGTACTGTTGAAAGGATTGTGGAAACTCATATAACTTGTTATGGTAGTGTAGTGGTAATGTTATTGGACTGGTAATCCAGATGCCTGGACTAATAATCCAAAGAATGAGAGTTTAAATCCCATGGTGGCAGTTTGAGAATTTGAATTCATTCTTTTTTTAAATCTGGAAATAAAAACCTGGTATCAGTAAAAGTGAGTAGCCATGAAGCTGTCATAGAAACATTGAAAATAGGTGCAGGAGTAGGCCATTCGGCCCTTCGAGCCTGCACCGCCAGTCAATGAGTTCATGGCTGATCATTCACCTCAGTACCCCTTTCCTGCTTTCTCTCCATACCCCCTGATCCCCTTAGCCGTAAGGTCCACATCTAACTCCCTCTTGAATATACCCAACGAACTGGCATCAACAACTTTCTGTGGTAGAGAATTCCACAGATTCACCACTTTCTGGGTGAAAATGTTTCTCCTCATCTCGGTCCTATATGGTTTACCCCTTATCCTTAGACTAAGACCCCTGGTTCTGGACTTCTCCAACATCGGGAACATTCTTCCTGCATCTAACCTGCCCAGTCCCGTCATAATTTTATATGTTTCTATGAGATCCCCTCTCATTCTTCTAAATTCCAGTGAGTATAAGCCTAGCCGATCCAGTCTTTCTTCATATGTCAGTCCTGCCATCGTGGGAATTAGTCTGGTGAACCTTCGCTGCACTCCTTCAATAGCAAGCATGTCCTTCCTCAGATTAGGAGACCAAAACTGCACACAATACTCAAGGTGTGGTCTCACCAAGGCCCTGTTCAACTGCAGTAAGATCTCCCTGCTCCTATACTCAAATCCTCTCGCTATGAAGGCCAGCATGCCATTTGCTTTCTTTACTGCCTGCTGTACCTGCATGCCTACCTTCAGTGTCTGATGTACCATGACACCCAGGTCTCGTTGCACCTCCCCTTTTACTAATCTGTCACCATTCAGATAATCTGCCTTCCGGTTTTTGCCACCAAAGTGGATAACTTCACATTTATCCACATTATAATGCATCTGCCATGCATTTGCCCACTCACCTAACCTGTCCAAGTCACCCTGCAGCCTCTTGGCATCCTCCTCACAGCTCACACTGCCACCCAGCTTAGTGTCATCTGCAAACTTGAAGATATTACATTCAATTCCTTCGTCCAAATCATTGATGTATATTGTAAATAGCTGGGGTCCCAGCACTGAACCTTGCGGTACACCACTCGTCACTTCCTGCCATTCTGAAAAGGACCCGTTTATTCCCACTCTTTGCTTCCTGTCTGCCAACCAGTTCTCTATCCACGTCAATACATTACCCCCAATACCATGTGCCTTAATTTTGCACACCAATCTCTTGTGTGGGACCTTGTCAAAAGCCTTTTGAAAGTCCAAATACACCACACCCACTGGTTCTCCCTTATCCACTCTACTAGTTACATCCTCAAAGCATGATTTCCCTTTCATAAATCCATGCTGACTTGGACCGCTCCTGTCATTGCTTTCCAAATGCGCTGCTATTACATCTTTTAATAATTGATTCCAGCATTTTCCCACCACTGATGTCCAGCTAACTGGTCTATAATTCCCTGTTTTCTCTCCCTCCTTTTTTAAAAAGTGGGGTTACATTAGCTACCCTCCAATCCTTTGTCCATGGAATTTTGGAAAATGACCACCAATGCATCTACTATTTCCTATTGTCGAATTGTCTTAAAAACCAGATTGGTTCACTGATGTCCTTTAACAAAGGAAACCTGCCCAATCTGGTCTATATGTGACTCCAGTCCCACATCAATGTAATTGACCCTTAACTGCCCACTGAACTGGCCTAGCAAACCAGTCACTTGTATCAAACTGCTTTGCAGGCAAGTAGGGATGGTTAAGAAATGCCAGCTTGCCTATGACATCCACATCCTGAGAATGAATAAAAATATGACACACAAAGTTTAGACCAAAGGAACAAGAAATACCTGATAAACTTGTCTATTTATGTAATCGGTGAATTCAATCCAGGCACTGCTTCAATTCAATCCAGGCACTGCTTCCCTTTTCTGTTTTGCATAAAGTGTCCTTTAGTCACCTGCTGTGAAGAAAGCTTATTTTTCAGTTTTGAAAGGGCTCGGAATGAAACATGTGGCTTCAATGTCAAACTATCAACCTTCTGACCTGCTGCAGCGTTACAACAAGCTGTTACTTAGAATCACAATTAACTGTAAAGTAGGATTTTTAAAGTTCTTGAATGTGAAATTTTTTACAACGACTACCTCTCCATCAAGAGCAGTGACTTATGGGTATAGTTAAATTGGTGAGAAGAAATAAAGGAAAGTATCAAATCAAAGACCAATGCGTATAAGGTGGCCAAGATTAGTGGGAAACTAGAGGATTGGGAAGATTTTAAGCAACAGCAAAGAATGACTAAAAAAGCAATAAAGAAAGGGAAGATAGATTACGAAGGTAAACAGATAGTAAAAGCTTTTACAGAGATATATAAAACGGAAAAGAGTGACTAAAGTAAATGTTGGTCCCTTAGAAGATGAAAAGTGGGATTTAATAATGGGAAATGTGGAAATGGCTGAGACCTTAAACAATTATTTTGCTTCCGTCTTCACAGTGGAAGACACAAAAACCATGCCAAAAATTGCTGGTCATAGGAATGTGGGTAGGGAGGACCTTGAGATGATCACTATCACTAGGGAGGTAGTGCTGGACAGACTAATGGGACTGAAGGTAGACAAGTCCCCTGGTCCTGATGAAATGCATCCCAGGGTATTAAAAGAGATGGCGGAAGTTATAGCAGATGCATTTGTTATAATCTACCAAAATTCTCTGGACTCTGGGGAGGTACCAGCGGATTGGAGAGCAGCTAATGTAACGCCTCTGTTTAAAAAAGGGGGCAGGCAAAAGGCAGGTAACTATAGGCCGGTTAGTTTAACATCTGTAGTGGGGAAAATGCTTGAAACTATCATTAAGGAAGAAATAGCGGGACATCTGGATAGGAATACTGCAATCAAGCAGACGCAGCATGGATTCATGAAAGGGAAATCATGTTTAACTAACTTACTGGAATTCTTTGAGGATATAACAAGCATGGT
Source organism: Pristiophorus japonicus (assembly GCF_044704955.1). NCBI lineage: Eukaryota > Metazoa > Chordata > Chondrichthyes > Pristiophoridae > Pristiophorus > Pristiophorus japonicus. The sequence continues at coordinate 46,916,234 of NC_091978.1, forward strand.
GGATAGAGGTGTACCGATGGATGTGGTATATTTAGATTTCCAAAAGGCATTCGATAAGGTGCCACACAAAAGGTTACTGCAGAAGATAAAGGTACGCGGAGTCAGAGGAAATGTATTAGCATGGATAGAGAATTGGCTGGCGAACAGAAAGCAGAGTCGGGATAAATGGGTCCTTTTCCGGTTGGAAATCAGTGGTTAGTGGTGTGCCACAGGGATCAGTACTGGAACCACAACTGTTTACAATATACATAGATGACCTGGAAGAGGGGACAGAGTGTAGTGCAACAAAATTTGCAGATGACACTAAGATTAGTGGGAAAGCGGGTTGTGTAGAGGACTCAGAGAGGCTGCAAGGAGATTTGGATAGGTTAAGCGAATGGGCTAAGGTTTGGCAGATGGAATACAATGTCGGAAAGTGTGAGGTCATCCACCTTCGGGGAAAAAAAACAGTAAAAGGGAATATTATTTGAATGGGGAGAAATTACAACATGCTGTGGTGCAGAGGGACCTGGGGGTCCTTGTGCATGAAACTCTTTTAGGAAAATGCTGAGAATCGTAGTCGGCAGGATTCGAACCTGCGCGGGATAACCCAATGGAATTCTAGTCCGTCGCCTTCACCACTCGGCCACGACTACTGAAACTCTTTTAGAGTCTACCTGCAAAACATAAAACATTAAACCGTGCCACCCGACCTGGGTGACACACCAGACATTTACAAGGCCCTTTTTTTCCTTTTTTTGGGGTTTTTTTTTGTGTTTTTTTTTTTTGGGGCACTAAAATCACAATTTTTCCCCAGTGCCCCCTATAAAAGGGAAGGGGACACTAAAAGCACCGGCAATTAAAACAAATTAAACTTTAAAACGTAAAATCAAATTAAAATTTGGTTGCCGGGCGTGATGATGCACTCCAGTCCCCAAAAGGTTAGTTTGCAGGTGCAGCAGGTAATCAGGAAGGCAAATGGAATGTTGGCCTTCATTGCGAAAGGGATGGAGTACAAAAGCAGGGAGATGTTGCTGCAACTGTATAGGGTATTGGTGAGGCCGCACCTGGAGTACTGCGTGCAGTTTTGGTCACCTTACTTAAGGAAGGATATACTAGCTTTGAAAGGGGTACAGAGACGATTCACTAGGCTGATTCGAGAAATGAGGGGGTTACCTTATGATGATAGATTGAGTAGACTGGGTCTTTACTCCTTGGAGTTCAGAAGGATGAGGGGTGATCTTATAGAAACATTTAAACTAATGAAAGGGATAGACAAGATAGAGGCAGAGAGGTTGTTTCCATTGGTGGGGGAGACTAGAACTAGGGGGCACAGCCTCAAAATACGGAGGAGCCAATTTAAAACCGAGTTGAGAAATAGTTTCTTCTCCCAGAGGGTTGTGAATCTGTGGAATTCTCTGCTCAAGGAAGCAGTTGAGGCCGGCTCATTGAATGTTTTCAAGTCAAAGATAGATAGATTTTTAAGCAATAAGGGAATTAAGGGTTACGGGGAGAGGGCGGGTAAGTGGAGCTGAGTCCACGACCAGATCAGCCATGATCTTATTGAATGGCGGAGCAGGCTCGAGGGGCTAGATGGCCTACTCCTGTTCCTAATTCTTATGTTCTTATGTTCTTAAGAGCAGAGAAAACTGTTGGATAAAGGGACGGGTTGGAAATGCTCTTCGTGTGTTTCTGCTCTCAAATCAACTCTCTTCCCTGCTCGTCCAGATTTTCTTTTAACTCCTGTTACACCCAATGAAATTGTAGTCTGTCAAACAAAAGACTGAATTTAAACTAACAATGTTTCTTCAATTTGTTTTACTCTGGAAAAACCACAAAGCATTATTTCACAATTACCTCCAAAAAGAAGTGATTTACATCGTGTACATACAGTGGTCAGTAAGCAAAATTGCAAATCTATGCATATATATCAAATCTATTCACATTTTTAAACATATTGCAGGGGAAGGGGGGGATGGGGGGAGGAGAAACCCTAAGCCTTGGTTCTTACCAATCTTCACATGTAGCTACTCTTGGACCCAGATAAAACTGAATCTACAAGTCTTCTGATTTAACAGCACCAATGCTGGGAGCCGGCTCCTGGAATCCAAAGTTAAAAACAGTATAAAAATAGACAGAATCTGAGCTTAGATTAATGGGGTATGAGTCTGCGGAGATCAGGCAAATAGAAACCTTTTCTATGCATTTCTTAAACAGGGTGATGGGTTTCCCCATTTGTCATATTAAAATAATGTTCTGTCACGACTAAGTGTACAGTGGGCAGATAGAAACAGATTGGACTAATGAAAAATTCTCTATTTGCTATTTACCTTGACTAATGAATTCTCTGTTCTCTTTAGGTTTCCCCAGATTCTTTAAATCTTTAATTGAGCGTGCATCTTCAGTCCTGATACTCTCTGTGCTCTATGGTCTTTGATAGAGAGTGCTCGAGAACTAAGTGACATGAAGATGGAAGCAGCAGAGAAGGCAGACTTCTCTTCCCAGGACGGTCTGGAGGAAGCTGAGGCTTCAACAAAAGGTATTGAGTCAAAAGTTGGTGACGCCTGCAAGGAAAATGATGGGTCATTTCAGAAAGAGACCTCAGCAGCCAAATTGAGAAAAGAGGATAATGATCGTCCACTGAAACCAAGTGGGCTATCTGCTGAGCCTTGTTTGTTGATGGAACTTGGACAAGACTGTTCTGAATCCCAGCTTCCCTCTGCAGATAGCGATAAGCAAACACCTGGCCGCACCTATGACAGTGACTCTTCTAATCAGTGCATGGTTTCCCCTTCTTCCAGTGGTCATTTGGCAGACTCTGACACTCTTTCATCCGTAGAGGAAAATGAGGCACCTCAGGCAAATGTGGCTGTGGACGAGGATCCTTCGGGAGGATCCGGTCCTGCAGTCGGCAGAAAATCACGCCGATCCAGATCTGAGAGTGAAACATCAACCATGGCTCCTAAAAAGAACCGCTCATCAAATGACAAGCAAAACGGCCGTGTATCAAAGGTTCGAACCCAGAAGCAAAAGGAACGGATACGATTGCTACGGCAGAAACGTGAAGCAGCAGCTCGGAAGAAGTACACGTTGCTGCAGGACAGCAGTACGAGTGATAGTGACTTGACGTGTGACTCCAGCACAAGTTCATCAGAGGATGAGGTTTCTGGAAATGGCAAGAGGACGATTAGCGCAGAGATTCGAGGTATTTACAAACATTGTTTACAGCAATGATTTAAAAACCCATGAAAGAAAAAAGCAGTAACTTGGTGACCTGTGTAGTTTCTCTGTTAACCTCCTCCTGGTTTTAGGTGAATGCTTTAGAAACTAAACATAACGTTATAACTGTCATAAAGCAATATATAGGTTTGTATTAAACATGTTCTTGATAACAGCCTAGCCACCCAGTTTTGGTTTCCCGTCCCATACATAGAACATAAGAAAATCTGAAAGGAGAAATAGCTAGTCAAGCTCACTCCTTTGAGAGTCCCATGTTCTATCATAGTTCCCCTACCAACTCTATAATCTTTTGATCCCCTGCTTTAATTTGAACAAATTTCCTTTCCCTACCTCACTTGGGGGAGAAAACACCAAGTAGTACTGTTGCTATAAGCCTCAATCTCCCTTGACATGTTTGATAATGTGACAAGTTTTTGGCTTTTGATGAATGAAGTGCATATTAAATGGAACCATTGTTTAAAAAAACACTTCAGTTTTGAAAGCAAGCATCTAAATTATGTTGGATCAGATGTAGTACCATTCTAATCTGTGCAGTTGGAAGGAAGACCTTTCTGCTCCATATTATAAAATGGTAGAAGCCACAGCCTCAGTTGGATGTAAGATGTGTAAAAATATTCATGGGGAATAGAAGGTTTTAATTGTTTCTCAAGAATTGCAGTGCAGTAGAGCTTTACTAAAAATCTCACTCATTGACTCCAGCATTTTCTTGGCGAGCTTCTGTTTTCTGCATACAATCGCCCTCTAGAATGCTGATTTAATTTTATAAAAATAACTTCCTGCATAATTTTAAACAATTACACCGCTCCTGGAATTTAATCTTGGGTCACAGTCAGTAATTTGGTGGTGGTGTACAGGTTGAACCTCCCTTATCCAGAACCACCCCTCGTCCGGAGCCATTCCCGGCCTCCTTCGTGTGGCGCATGCGCACAACTCGGACGTGAACAAATTGAAGTCCTTCTTTCCTGCCGACTCCCGCAATCGCTGGCATGACCCCGCAATCCATCGACCCCGCCCCTCCACGCCCCCCCATGATCTCTGCCGCACTCCCAGCCCCAAACCAGCTAACCTCGATATCCCCTTGTTCAGTACCTGTACAATCCAGTTTAACATGACCACCCCTTATCTGGAAAAATCCCTTATCCAGAATAGGCCAGGTCCCGAGGGTTCCGGATAAGTGAGGTTCAATCTGTAGTATAAATCTATAACTAGGACTGACTTTAGGATGTGGGCAAGAGGAAAACTAATTGTGACTCCTGTAGGAATAGCTGGGTCACAGCATTTAACGGTAAACTGCTAGTGTTAATTCACATTGTTTGTAAGGCAAGCACCTCAACGTTGGCATTTTGTTACTGAGAATGGGTTGCATTGCAGACCCGATGACGTCAGGTTGCTGACGTTGAATGAAATTGTGGCGCAAAATCAACGTACAATCTGTTCTGATTTTGTGTCCATCATTGCACCAATGATAAGTGGCAGTACAGAGGAGAAAATGGGTATTGTTTCCATGAATGACAAGTGAAATCTGGATGAGTCTCCTAAATGAGATGGACATTGCTCAGATATGTATGATTGCTTATAGTGTAACATTAGCTTAGATTCTTAATCTGTCCAGTGTACCTAAATATCCATCTTTTTTACCCCCAAGCAGTTTTAATTTTACTGTATTTGACCACATTTACCACAGCAAGATTTTGATTTCTTGTGTGCCGTACTGCACCTTATTAGTTTGTTCAGCAGAATAGACAGCTCAGTGAGTTTATCCAATTTGTAGCTAGGCCATGCAGACCATAAATGACCCATGTTTGGTCTCTAATCCGTGCTGAATTAGCTGTTCTTAGCTGGGCCAGGAACAGGGTCGCTATAAAAAGCCTCAGCATCCCTGGGTTAGAGAAGGGAAAAATGTTCCTGAGCTACTTGCTATCTGGCGATCCCTGTTGGAAGTTTGTTTGCATATCAAGCACATGCTAGCTGAAGCTCGGATGTTATGCCCCCATAATCTGTCAACTATTCACATGAATAATGCTAACTTTGTGAGGTATCCCAACAAGGAGTCAATGCCTTTTAAAAAAGAAGTTAAGGGAAGAAAGTTGGCACGGTGGACGAACTATTCATGTTAAAGCACCTCGGTAAGCTCTGGCTGAGACATTCTTTTTGCTATTGTGAGCAGCATGGAATGATAGGTGCATTGAGTTGGGTCCAGAGATTTTATGTCTCAGTACTTCAAGCTTACTTCAACCTAGACATGGCACAGAAACATAGTGTCTGATTGGGAGGGCAGCCAAGTGCGAGCAATTCTTTACATTTGCTTTAATATGAAATATATAGAATAAAGGGTAGTTGATTTTTTTTTTAAGGAGTGCTCTGAAGCCGGATTACATAAGAACATAAGAAATAGGAGCAGGAGTAGGCTATTTGGCCCCTCGAACCTGCTCCGCCATTCAATAAGATCATGGCTGATCTGACCTTGGCCTCAACTCCACTTCCCTGCCCGTTCCCCATAACCCTTTATTCTCTTATCATTCAAAAATCTGTCTATATCGCCACCTTAAATATATTGGTTCTTGTATATGGGATTATTGCTTTGAGTCAAATGATACCCACATTTTCAGAATACAGTAATAGCATCCAACTATCTTGTTTTATTTTCTCCACTCATTGCTGTTTCTTTCAATTTGTGCAGTCTTGTTTTTTTAAAACATATTTGCAGTGTTTGATGAGCCTGGTTGCAAATGGTAATGACAAATATGGATTGGATTTGGTTTTGCACATTTCTTGTAACTGAAGCTCTCTGGTAACTTGATTGCAAAATTGTGAAATGGGGAAATCCCATTATGTAAAGCTGCTTTTATTGTAACTGCATTAGCATACTGGAGAAAAATGTGCAATGGTGTCCCCCAGGGACCACTTCTCTTTTTGATGTATATTAATGACCTGGACTTGGGTATACAGGACATAATTTCAAAGTTTGCAGATGACACGGAACTTGGAAATGTAGTAAACAGCGAGGAGGATAGTAACAGATCTCAGGAGGACCTAGGCAGACGGATGAAATGGGTAGACGTATGACAGATGAAATTTGACAGAAGTGTGAAGTGATTATTTTTTGTAGGAAAATGAGGAGAGACAATATAAACGAAATAGTACAATGTTAAAGGGATGCAGGAACAGAGGGACTGGCAGGACAAGTTGACAATGCTGTTAAAAAGGCATATGGGATCCTTGGCTTTACGAATAGAGGCATAGAGTAACTAAAGCAAGAAAGTTATGCTAACCCTTTATTTAAAAAAAAAACTGGTTAGGGCTCAGCTGAAGTATTGTGTTCAGTTCTGGGCACAACACTTTTAGGAATGATGTCAAGGCCTTGGAGAGGGTATAGAGGAGATTTACTAGAATGTTACCAGGAGAAATTAGAGAAACTGGGATTGTTCTCTTTAGAGCAGAGAAGGTTGTAGCGATGTTATGATCTGGAATTCACTGCTGGAAAGGATGGTGGAAGCAGATTCAATAATAGCTTTCAAAACAGAATTGGATGAATAAAGAAAGATTTGCATTTATATAATGCCTTTCACAACCACCGGATGTCCCAAAGAGCTATATAGCCAATGAAGTACTTTTTAAAGTGTAGTCACTATTGTAATGTAGGAAACGTGGCAGCCAATTTGTATACAGCAAGCTCTCTCAAACAGCAATGTGATAATGATCAGACAATCTGAATTACTGATGTTGGTTGAGGGATAAATATTGGCCAGGACTCCGGGAATAATTCCCCTGCTCTTTTTCGAAATAGTGCCTTGGGATCTTTTACGTTCACACGGTTTAGCGTCTCATCTGAAAGACGGTGCCTCCGACAGAGCAGCTTAAGTCTCTCTGATGTTAAATCAGTGTCAGAGCAGTGGGAGGCATTCCAAGGAGGAGGTTGTGAGGGTTCAGAGCAAGTATGTTCCCTTAAGAAAAAGGATGGGACTAACAATTCTAGAGCCCTCTGGATGTCATGGGGCATATAGAGTAGGAGAAAGAAAAAAGGGAGTCTTATGACAGATACTGAGGGCTCAATACTATAGAAATCCTAGAGGAGTATAGAAAGTGCAGATGAAATTAAAAAGGTAATTCGGAAAGCAAAGAGAGAGCATGAAAAAATATTGGCAAGTAAAATCAAGGAAAACCCAAAGATATTTTATAAATACATTAGGAGCAGGGGGAAGAGTAGGGCCTATTAGAGACCTTAAAACTAATGTGTGTGTGGAGGCTAAAGAAGTGCGTATGGTTCTTAGAATACTTTGCGTTTTTTTTTCACGAAAGAGAGGGGCAATATAGACATTGCAATCAGGGAGGAGGAGTGCGAAATATTAGCTGAAATAAACAGTGAGAGAGGAAGTATTAAGGGATTTAGCATCTTTGAAAGTGGATAAATTCACAGGCCCGGATGAAATGAATCCCAGGCTGTTAAGAGAAGCAAAAGAGGAAATAGCAGAAGCTCTAGCCACCATTTTCCAATCCTCTCTGGCTACAGGTGTGGTGCCAAAGGACTGCTAACATTGTACCATTGTTTAAAAAGGGAGAAAGAGATAGAGCGAGTAATTACAGGCCAGTCAGCCTAATGTCAATGGAGGGAAAATTATTGGAAACATTTCTGAGGGACAGGATAAATCTTCATTTAGAAAGATGAGGATTAATCAAGGACAGTCAGCATGGATTTGTTAAGGGAAGGTCTTGTCTGACCAGATTAAAACTTTTGAGGAGGTAACAAGAAAGGTTAATGAGGGTAGTGCGTTTGATGTAGTGTATATGCATTTTAGCAAGACTTTTGATAAGGTCTCACATGGCAGACTGGTCACGAAAGTAGAAGCCCATGGGATACAGGGCAAAGTGATAACTTGGATCCAAAATTGGCTCAGAGGCAGGAAGCAAAGGCCGATTGGTATTTTTGTGACTGGAAGTCGATGGGTGTTTTTGTGTGCTTCCAGTGGGGTTCTGCAGGACTCAGTACTGATTTAGACTTGAATGTAGGGGGTCTGATTAAGAAGTTTGCAGATGATACAAAAATTGGCTGTGTGGTTAATAACGAAGAAGACAGCTGTAGACTGCAGGACTATATCAATGGACTGGTCAGGTGGGCAGAACAGTGACAAATGGAATTCAATCTGGAGAAGTGTGAGGTAATGCATTTGGGAGGGCTAACCAGGCAAGGGAATACACAATAAATGGTAGGACACTGAGAGGTGTAGAGGAACAAAGGGACCTTGGAGTGCAGGTCCACGGATCCCTGAAGGTAGCAGGCCAGGTAGATAAGGTGGTTAAGAAGGCATACAAGATACTTGCCTTTATTAGCTGAGACAAAGAATATAAGAGCATGGAGGTTATGCTTGAACTGTATAAAACACTAGTTAGGCCACAGCTAGAGTGCTGCAAACAGTTCTGGTCACCACATTACAGGAAGGATGTGATTGCACTAGAGAGGGTACAGAGGAAATTTACAAGGATGTTGCCTGGACTGGAGAATTTTAGCTATGAGGAAAGCTTGGATAGGCTGGGGTTGTTTTCTTTGGAACAGAGGATGGGTGAGGGGAGACCTAATTGAGGTTTATAAAAATATGAGGGGCCTGAATAGGAAGGACCTATTTCCCTTAGCAAAGGGGCCAACAACCAGGGGGCATAGATTTAAAGTAATTGGTAGGAGCTTTAGAGGGTATTTGAGGAGATTTTTTTTCACCCAGAGGGTGGTGCGGGTCTGAAACTCACCATGAAAGGGTGGTAGAGACAGAAACACTCACCATATTTAAAAAGAACTTGGATATGCACTTGAAGTGCCGTAACGTACAAGGCTACGGACCAAGAGCTGGAAAGTGGGATTAGGCTGGGTAGCTCTTTGTCGGCTGGCATGGACATGATGTGTCGAATGGCTGTAAATTTCTATGATTCTCTCAGCAATGCACTGGAGTGTCAGCCTAGATTTTTATGCTCAAGTGTCTGGAGTAGGACTTGAGCCCACAACCTTTTGACTCCGAGGCGTGGGTGCTACCAACTGAGCCATTGGCTGACACTGAAAAGGAAAAATGAGCAAGGCTAAGGGTAAAGAGTGAGGGAGTGGGACTAATTCAGTAGCTCTTTCAAAGCGCCGACACCGTCGCGACAGACCGAATGGCCTCCTGTGCTGTATCATTCTATGAGAAAATACTCTGGACAGGACAATGAGCACAGTGTCAGGCTCTCTCTCTCACGTGGCAGCTGTTGATGATTCTGCCATTCCCATTTATACCTCATCTAGAGTCATTACCTCATCTTGTCCCATTACCATCTCCTTTTGTCTTTTAATCTCTCTTGCCTTCCATCCTATCACCGAGCTTCCCTTTTGTTCTTTTCTCCCCACCCCCTTTCCCTGCCCCTACACTTGCTTAAAAACCTGTTACAGCTCTCATTTTTTCCAGTTCTGACGGAGGGCTATCAACCTGAAACATTAACTCTGTTTCTCTCTCCACAGATGCTGCCTGACCTGCTGAGTATTTCAAGCATTTTCTCTTTTTATTAGTGTCAGGCTGTTTGTGATGCATATGTTAAATGTAAACCATCCAAATTGAGACAGACATTTACAGCTGTTGATTCATCAGTGTTGGGAGCACATTTAATTTCCAGACTGAGGACAAACCAACAATTCATACTGTAACTAATTTGCTCTGCTCACAAATACATAAGGCTCTGGTTTTATGTCAACTGAGTCTATCGGAGAAGGAGCATTTAACCTTCAAGCCTCTTCTGCCATTCAGTTAGATTGTGGGTGGTTTGTACCTCAACTCTATTTACTTCCCTTTACTCTATAACCCTTAATACCCTTAACCAACAAAAATCTATCTCTCAGTTTTTAACTTTTCACTTGACCCAGCACCCACAGCCTTTTGGGGAGCGAGTTCTAGAGTTCCACTATCTGTGTGTTAAATAATGCTTCCTGATTTCACTCCAAAAAGGCCTAGCTCAAATTTTAAGATTATGCCCTTTTGTTCTGAATTCTCCCACCAGAGACAATGTTTTTTCTGTCAAATTCCTATATCATTTTAAAGACCTCAATTTTTATCACCCCTCAACCCAAACTCAAAAGGATTACAAACCAAGTTTGTGCAACTTTCCCTCATGATGTGACCCTTTAAGCCCAAGTATCATTCTGATGCATTTATGCTTCACCCTCTTATCTTTCCTGAAGATTGGTGCCCAAAACTGAATGTAGTCCTCCACATGGTTGTCTAACCAAGATTGTACAACAGAAGAATTACTTGCTTCCTTTTGTATTCCAACCGCCTTGAGATAAAGGCCAACCTTCCATTAATATTTTTGATTCTGTTTTGTACCTGTGAACTAGCTTCTAACGATTTGTGTATGTGAGCACCTGAATCTCATTACTCTGCCACAGCTCCTAGTCTCACCATCCAGAAAATAATCTGTGTCTTTCTCAGATCTAAAGTGAACGCTATATTTCCCCACACTCACTTAGTCTGTCTATATCTCTTTTTGTAACTACCTACATCTGTACAAACTGCACGCAATCAACTTTAGCTCTAATCTCTATACACAAGTGTTACTATTCATATAACCCATCCCTATGTTTATCAAGAATAAGCTTTCATTTGAAAGGGTACCAGATGTTGCAAAACATTGAATCACTGGAGCTATGTATCTTTACAGCTTTTTTAGACTGTAAGTAGCCTTTACTGCTATGTTTGGTTGGAAGCAGTGGAGGGAAAGTTGTGAGAGGTATGCTGGTAGATGAATTGTCCAAAGATGGAGGCACAGGTCAGAAGCTAAACATGCGCCATTTCAGAATAATGTGCAAGTTTAATATGAAATTCTTGTCACTATTAATTACTTTGTAGTTGTATTACATATTAGTGTTGCTTTTATTTGTTTTTCACTATAGACTCTCCTCTCTAGGAATGTACACAATCCAAAAAGAACAGCAGGATCTTTCATTCTCAGTAGGGCTCTTGTTTGAGACAGCACACTGTGGAGTTTTCTTGTGATTAGGGGTTGGGGAATGGGGCTGACGAGCAGGTTGACTGACATTGAGTTCTCAGTCTTTACCTTTTATTTTTCAATGCATCCCATTAGATGATGGCAAGGCTGATGTGAATTCAACACATTTCTGTCGACATGGACTGAAATGAAAATGTCAATGAAAAAGGGAAAATATTGGAAAGATGAAATAAAAGCAGAATATTGCAAACACATTGCAGGTCTGGTAGCACCTGAAAAGAGAAACAGCAGGTTAATGTTTAGCTTATGGGAAGAGAGTAGGTCCACAAAATTAGTTTTGCGTGGCTTTAGCAAAGACTTGATAGGCTGAATGGTCCCCTTTTATGTAAACCTCTGTGGTTCTATGGAGTGTACATTTTCAAAAGTGAATTACAGGCAACTCTCGATTATCCGCACACGGATCCAATGGTAAACCATTGTAACGGGATTTAAAATATCGGCCCCGGGAAAGCATCGGGCAGCTGACATTGGAGTCCTTTCGGCCCGGGAAGGCATCAGGTTTTAACTTTATAATGTCAATCGCTCTAACGGAGAGATCGTTTACCCAGCATAGCCCAATCCCCGAGGGACCCGGATAATTGAGAGTTGCCTGTATTTCCGATGTCTTCTGTAATAAAATACCACCTCTTAGATTTTCATGTTCATTTTCAGAAAAGCAGCAGCTCTTGGAATAGCCCCAAAGGGGCCATACTCCACAATTAAAAGCACCATAGTTTTGTTTTCCAATGTTCTTAAACTGTTAAGCTAGCCTGACATCAGTAGTGGGAAAAATGTTGGAATCAATCATTAAGGATGAAATAGCAACGCATTTGGAAAGCAGTGACAGGATCGGTCCAAGTCAGCATGGATTTATGAAAGGGAAATCATGCTTGATGAATCTTGAATTTTTTGAGGATGTAACTAGCAGAGTGGATAAGGGGGAGCCAGTGGATGTGGTGTATTTGGACTTTCAAAAGGCTTTTGACAAGGTCCCGCACAAGAGATTGGTGTGCAAAATCAAAGCACATGGTATTGGGGGTAATGTACTGACGTGGATAGAGAACTGGTTGGCAGACAGGAAGCAGAGAGTCTGGATAAACGGGTCCTTTTCAGAATGGCAGGCAGTGACTAGTGGAGTGCCGCAGGGCTCCGTGCTGGGACCCCAGCTCTTTACAATATACATTAACGATTTAGATGAAGGAATTGAGTGTAATATCTCCAAGTTTGCAGATGACACTAAACTGGGTGGCGGTGTGAGCTGTGAGGAGGACGCTAAGAGGCTGCAGGGTGACTTGGACAGGTTAGGTGAGTGGGCAAATGCATGGCAGATGCAGTATAATGTGGATAAATGTGAAGTTATCCATTTTGGGGGCAAAAGCGCAAAGGCAGAATATTATCTGAATGGCGGCGGCATTAGGAAAAGGGGAGGTGCAACGAGACCTGGGTGTCATGGTTCATCAGTCATTGAAAGTTGGCATGCAGGTATAGCAGGCGGTGAAGAAGGCAACTGGTATGTTGGCCTTCATAGCTGGGGAATTTGAGTATAGGAGCAGGGAGGTCTTACTGCAGTTGTACAGGGCCTTAATGAGGCCTAACCTGGAATATTGTGTTCAGTTTTGGTCTCCTAATCTGAGGAAGGACATTCTTGCTATTGAGCTAGTGCAGCGAAGGTTCACCAGACTGATTCCAGGGATGGCTGGACTGTCATATGAGGAGAGACTGGATCAACTGGGCCTTTATTCACTGGAGTTTAGAAGAATGAGAGGAGATCTCATAGAAACGTATAAGATTCTGACGGGACTGGACAAGTTAAATGCGGGAAGAATGTTCCCAATGTTGGGGAAGTTCAGAACCAGGGGACATAGAAAATAGGTGCAGGAGCAGGTCATTCGGCCCTTCGAGCCTGCACCGCCATTCGATATGATCATGGCTGATCATACAACTTCAGTACCCCATTCCTGCTTTTTCTCCATACCCCCTGATCCCCTTAGCCGTAAGGGCCACATCTAACTCCCTCTTGAATATATCCAACGAACTGGATTCCACAACTTTCTGTGGTAGAGAATTCCACAGGTTCACCACTCTGGGTGAAAAAGTTTCTCCTCATCTCGGTCCTATATGGCTTACCCCTTGTCCTTAGACTGTGACCCTTGGTTCTGGACTTCCCTAACATTGGGAACATTCTTCTTGCATCTAACCTGTCCAGTCCAGTCATCATTTTATATGTTTCTATGACAAGAAACTATGAAGCTGTGATCAATGTAGTAAGTTTAATTTCAGACGAGAGCCCATTATTCAGTCATAGTCTTAGGATAAGGAGTAAGCCATTTAGGACTGCGATGAGGAGAAACTTCTTCACTCAGAGTTGGTAACCTGTGGAATTCCCTGCCGCAGAGAGTTGTTGATGCCAGTTCATTGGATATATTCAAGAGGGAGTTAGATATGGCCCTTATGGCTAAAGGGATCAAGGGGTATGGAGAGAAAGCAGGAAAGGGGTACTGAGGTGAATGATCAGCCATGATCTTATTGAATGGCCGAATGGCCTACTCCTGCACCTATTTCCTATGTTTCTATGTTTTAAGCATAATTTTATTAACCTGATCTTTCTCGCCTTGGCTTCCATTTCAGAATAGGCGCCCAGACTGTTGGTATCTCACCTAGTGTGGCGCCATTGTGACCTGTTGGGTATTTTTAATTATTAAAATTCAAGTCTCAAATTTGGAAAGTTCTAAGGAAAAGATCAGTCATTGACACCTGCATCTGTGGGAAACCAACCTGAGCGTCCGTTCATTCTGACTGGCGTCATTGTAGGAGAAGTTGACATAAGTGTCGGCCCTGAAAAATAAGCAGTCACCTGTCGAATGCATTTGTGTGCCTGCAAGTTCCTGCAAATGTCTCCGGCAGAGCTCAGGAAAGATGTAGAGGCAAAAAAATTGAATTCGCTGGTGCCTTTGACAGCTACTGGTGGCACCCGTCATTATGCACCAGCCAAGGGTTTCCACAATGGTCATGGTGTGTTCCGCTCTGCACAACATTGTGCAGCAATGAGGTTTGGACATGCGGGAGGAACAGAGCAGAACACAGCCTCCTCGGATGATTCAGAGGAGCTGGAGGAGGAGGCGGAAGTTGATGCAGACAATGCACCACCAGTGGTGCACATTGCTGCCCAGGATGCAGTCATTATTGCGAGGTTTACTTTGGTTCCACCAGTGCACCCGTCTACCAACCTCACACAAAACCCACTTTTGACCCCCATCTGCCACTAACACAAAGCAGTCCTGCAAGCAATCAACCCTCCCTTTCACAGTCCCCCATTGCTCGATATCAATTCATGTCTTCCCATTCATCATCATCACAACTGAAGAGGCCTCTTGCCAGCCAGCAAACAAGAATGGGCAAGAAGTGAAAGTGCTGCAAAACAATCATATTTATGTGGCTCACACATAAACAGAAACTTAACATTCTAACAATGTGCAACTCACCCTTGTGTGACTACAAATCTTTACTCTTCCTTTTCCTACCAATTTTACACGGTACTACCCCTGTGGTTTCAGCAGAGGTAAAGGCAGGCTGCCCTGCCCTGCCCTGACAAACTGCGATGTCCTCTGGGTTTTGGAGCCTCTGAGGGCCCGCTGAAGACTGCTCCACTTGCACCTGTGCAGGGGCAGACTTGCCGACTATCAGGACACAAGGGTGCATGCGGGGCACTGGTGGGGTGGGGAGAGTGGGTGGCAATGGGTGAGAAGTGGAACTGCTTTGAGTGGAGCCTTCACTTCCATGTATATTTTCACCATCACCCCTCTCATGGTCCAGCTAACAATAAGCTGGAGAATACTTTGCTACAGATCAGTGGGGCACTGAACGGCCACGGCTAAATTATCAGTCATCCTATTTAAGGTGGCATTCATAGTGTGCAAGCCATTGATGAAGGCCTGTATTCACTCGTGTGATTGCTGCGCTTGATGTTTCATGCAATTGGCCACTCTTCCATTGGCCACTCTTCCAAAGGCCTGCGACACCATGCTACACATGCTTGAGGTGGACTTCTCCAATCTCTCTGCAAGCGTGCACATTGCGGCTGGAAGGCCTGCCAGTACATCGTACATTCTGTGCTGCTGCTTCAGAATTATCCTGTTCATCAACGGCTCCTGAAATACAGCATCTGCGTCCAGCTGAGCTGAACTTGGAGCCTCCTTCGTCCTCCGATGCGGACTCTCCACTGCTGCCCATGTCTCTACCATCTTCTCATGCTCACTTGTGAGAGTAATACTGGTCTCACCAAAGTGAGAGTATCTGAGCTGATGCACGAGTCCTGTGACAGTGCATCCTCCGAGGGATTGACTTCCTCTGAGGAGTCGGTGGCAGCCAGCTGGGCAACCTCCTGCAGGACGCGTGAAGGCCCTGTGGGAGATAAAAGACATGAATAAGTACTGTCAAGGCAAGAAAGTTTGACGTTGTCATTATGCACACGATCATATTTGACTCTCTGTTGTCATCAAATCAACATGAGAGTGTTGTGTGCCATTGGCATGTGCCAATATTTAATTCTGTCACTAGGTAGCTGGGAGCTTCCCATCTCCCACGGCCAGGCATGACGAGATTCCACTTATTTTCAGCACCGCCTCCTCTGCACTTGTTAACTGTAAGATATGTGGAGGTCTACCTCAGGTACCTCGTGTCTCCCTCTGGTTCTGTGCTCTCCTGTAAGGAGGAATGAAGAGACCTTTGAGTGAGAGTTATGCCATTGGTTGAACGGATGGTTGGAGAGCATTTGTTGAGGGAGAAGTGCGACATTGTATAAGGATGAGGGTGAGTGTCAGTGGTGGGTCGAGGTATAGGAATGTGAAGAAATACAGTTTGTAGCTCTCTAGTCCGGAAACATCTCTGGTCTGGCATTAGTCCCGTCGTGGACTGCCCCTTTAAGCGGTGTTGCAGCCAGCTGGGCTGGGCCGGGGTGCTGCTGCAGTGTGTCTGCGGCAATTGGCTGGAGCGGCTCAGTTAGTGCGGGTTCTGCTGGTGCTGGGGACCATGCCCACAGGCTGTGAGCAGGAGCCACAGACACAGAGTGCGCGCATATTGCACAATGGCGCTGCCTGCAGTTCGCTGTCTCTTGGGGGTTGGGGTTGAGATGGGTTGGGGGGAGCGGGTGTGTTGGGGTGGGGGTGGGGGGTAGTGTCTGCGTTGTGCAAAGTGCTCTGACCTGCCCGGGGCTGGGCTGTGGGGTCGGTGAGGGAGGCAGGCTCTGATTCTCCGCCTCAGGATCCATCGCACACACCACGCTGCAAAAACTGCTGTGTGTGTGTGGGCTGCTGTGGTCTTGGGGGGGGTTGTTGTGTGTGTGTCTCGGTGCAAGGAGGCTGCTACTTCCACCAGTCAGGCTCTGCTCGCGGCTTACACACAGACTGGCGCCGGGAATAGGATCATGGGTAAGGGTCGGCGTCTCCGATCTCGTTTTCTTTTGTGTGTGTATGTATGTGGTTTGTTGAGGTGTTGGGGTTCATTGAGGTAAGCGGGCCGGGGAAGGGCAGGCGGTTGACTGAGGCGCTGAATCTGGGCCTGAGGATTTAAAAAAACAGTGATTCTGGATGACTAAATGCTGCGCAGTAAGCTTCTGCGTAGAGCATGTGCAGAACACGACTGGGTTGTTGTCAGCAGCATTGTCACCAGTTGACCTCCCGTGGTTTGGAAAATTCTCTGGTCCGGCACCGGTCAGGTCCCAATGGTGCCAGCCCAGAGAGGTCCAACCTGTACTTGGGCAGAGAGGGATGGGTGTATCTGCAAGGAGTGAGGAGTGATTGCTGGAGTAGGTTTGAGAAGGCATAGTGAGAGGGTTGGGGTGATCCGCACGTCAGGATATAGGTGAATGAACCATTGCTCTCAACTTTCCTGCCCTACTAAAGTCATTAAACTGCTTCCTATATTGTATCCAGGAGCGTATACTTTTAAAATGTTGTGAACAATATTCTGTTTTAATATATAGACGATACTGGCAAGTGAGCTCAATCATAATTAAATCTCTCTGTCTCGGGTTACAGTTGTAAACTACTGCCAGGTCATAATCTGGTTTAGTAACTTATTTCTAGATATTTTGTTTTTCTCCAACATGTTTTCGTCTCTAAAGTGCTCAGATCTAAGATTTATCTTTCGTGATATTCAGACAACATCTGTTGCATAATAGATGAGCTTGCAACTCCACGTCCTCTCCATTGCCAAGACTGACAACTTCCATGTCCCTAACATAGCCTGCCTCTGTTCCTGCTGAAGCCCATTTGCTGCTCATCAATACCTTTGTCACCTCCTTGCTGGCCACGCATTCACTGCGCTCTACAAAAGTCAGCTTATATCCTATACTGCACCAAATCCCGCTTTGCACTTCATCCCGCCTTTATCGACATACTCCTGGACCTTCAACGTCTCTAATTTAAAATTCTTATCATGTTTATATTTCTCCACAGCTTTGTCCCTCTTTCTTTCTGACTCTCTTTGCCACACAAATTAATGTTTGTACTTTCACCCACTTGGTCCTGCTCTCTGCAGTTCCCTCCCTAAACACCTCTGCTCCTCCGCCTCCCTCTGCTCAGTTAATATCTTGCACAAAATCCAACTTTTAACCAACCTTTGGTGCTTTTCTTTCACCAGTTGGGCCATTTTTCTATGTTAAATGAATGCAGGTCATTGTAATACTCTATACTAATTTAAATGTCTTGTTTTGTTTGCTTCAGAGTTTATTTTGAACAGATTGACAATGGGGAGTTTTGTTTGCTGGTTTCAATCATCTGTGTTCTTCCAATGTTGATGGTCTATCAGTGAGATGGGTGGAAAGAAATTCTCTATTTGCCAGTAATCAGAAGCTGTCAAAATAATAGTGAGGCTAATGGCACTCGGTGTTATTTATGTGCAAATGGCACAGCAATTTCAAACAAGGGGCAGATGTGAATAGTAAAACATTTAATCTATCAGTTTGTAAAAAAAACTTTTGTCTTGTTGGTTCTCAGTCAAGGGAGCAGGTGTCCGGGGCAGGACATGACCCTCCAAGACCCAGTTTATACTTGCAGTTTTATACTATGGTGTGTTTGTTTCTGCCCATTTGGCCCTCACACCCTCCCGGCGCCCTCGCACCCTCCCTCCTTTTTTCGTCTGATATTTTACTTCATAATTTGTCCTCCATGACTCCTGCATGATTTGCTTTCTGTTCCTTCTCACTTTCACTCTCACATTACAAGGTTTCTTTTTAATAAGAAACATGGTGGTAATGAGGAACTTTTTGTAACTAATTACAACAATGACTACACTCCTAAAGTACTCCATTGGCTGTAAAGCGCTTTCAAGACGTCCAGTGGTCATGAAAGGTGCTATATAAATTCAAGTCTTCTTTCTAATGTATAAATAGATTGGACATGATCTCAAACCTGTATCAAATCAATTACTTTGATGAGTTACTTCTGTTTCCTGATGCACTTCATATGAGGCAACTTGAGTAGTTCTCCTGTGTCATTTGAAATCTGAACCCTGGAATGATGTGTGCCTGCCCGAATTAATGTACTATCGAGGACAAGAGAAGAAAAAACCTTGATAAGGCTCTGCATGCCAGGCCATTATTTAACCGTAAAAAGTACCAGGAGTTCATGGTAAAACCTGTGAATGGATACGAAATGAGTTAGAACAGATAGGCAGCTTTGGGTACTAGTTGGGATACCTCTGTTTGGTACGGGGTAAGGGAGAATGAAATGTTTCAGGAGCTGGGACTTGTGCTGTTACTAATTTATATGAACAACCTGGGATCAGAATAATTTCTCTAGACTTTGTTGCCTTTCGGTTCACAATATGCCTGCAAAGCTTATTATCAGGAAGAATTCCGTCTTTGATTATTGTTGTGGGATTTCTGTCATTAATAAATGGAGGTTGGTTTAATGTGTCTTCTGAAGGGCATAAGCTCCAGCGTAACTAATGTCCTGGAGTGGGGTTTGAATCCAAAATCTGACTCTTGGGGCCCTGATAGTCACTGGGGTATAGTTTCAGAGTGGGCGGGGGAGGAGTTATGGATGGTGCATGTTTCCCTGAATGCAAACTCCACGGTGTACGTATTTCTTTAAAACAGATTCCCCGCCCAGAAGCCAGCCTGATTGACAGACTGCCTGTCGGGTGGGGAAATTCACCAGAAAATGGCGCAGCCGAGGATCAGGTAAGTTTTGTGGTTGTTGGGTGTGGGGGAGGTCTGAGATTGTGGGGGGGGGGGCGAGGGGGCAGTGTCGGGGAGAGATCTAAGGGATGTCAGAGATGAGGGGTGTTGGGAAGATCGGGATCCGTGATCGCCAGTGGGTGATGGGGAAGTGGTTCATATCGGGGGGAGATCATGATGGTGGTAAGTGGTTTCGGGTAACCTTGTTGGGCCAAGAGGAAACACTCCCGCTTCTCTTGGCCTTCAAGCAATGCTGTATCAGGCCTTTCTCCCGTTTCCTGGCGGCTTTCCTGAGGCCCGGAAAGTCCGGCCAACACGAGTTAAAAATGGAAGCATGCAGCCTCTTTAAAAGGTTTCAATGACCAACCTGTGTCCTGAGAGCTGATACCGGAAGTGAGCGGGTTCGAGGCGGGTTGGGCTCCTGTTTCGGATTGTTCACATTTTAATCTTCTAGCTGACCAAACCCACCCATTTTTGGAGGTTAAAATTACCCACTTGATCGTGCAAACAACTAAGCCAAGATGACATTTATTAGTCCAATAAGTCTCCCAAGTCTACAGTACACATACTGTAACAAAGCTATTTTTCCCAGGAATTGGGGTTTCTAAAATATATCTGGACACAGATGTAGTTTAGTTTGGTCACGATTGTAATTTCTGATGCATTATACATTTTGATTAGTATTAAGAGTTCTCCTATCTTCCCTTCTCCCTCTCTGGCAAGCTTTTGTGATCAAAGGCTCGTTCAATTAAATACTTCTATTTTGAGGTAACACTTTGAGAGTTGTGCCAGTGTCTTTTTAAAGTTCAACTATCTATGTGAAATTGTTCATGGTATTAATTTAGTGCAGTTGTTAATTCAACTATAGGCACCATCATAATATCAACAACTTTAATTTATGTAGTGCTTTTTAACATAAGAAATGCCCCATAGTGCTTCAGAGATAGGGGTAAGGAAAACTGATGCTGAACCAGATGGGTAGCCTGTATGCTGATCTACAAAACTTGGTGACATAACCCCAAATCATTGACACTTAAAAAAAAAATAGCACACATCTGAAAATAAAACCCGAGTGAAGGCTTAGGACTAAGGCCAATGCTTCAAAGTGACTGAATAAATTAAATTCCCTTGGGATCACATCCCCCAATTCACTGTTAACAGCATGGCCTCACCTGGGAGAGCAAAAGACATATGAACTTATAACTTGAGCTGCAGCTATACTTAGAAATTCAATCAGTATTATTTGGGGGGGAACTGAAGTAGACAAAAGTTGAAATTTATCGACTAGATGCAGGAAAAATTGGGTAAGTGCGGGCTGAGAGTGTGTGATGGTAAAATAGTGGCCAGCATTCCCTGCACTATAACTGGGACCCCAGACACTCAGTTCCATGCTTTATTTATTACCTCCAATTCCAATCGAATCATGAAAACTAAATTTCTGTTAAGTAATTCCGGCTTTCAGTGATGGACACAGTGCCAGAGAGTATGTTCCGAACACGTGTAGTGCAGTCAGTCAGCTGCTGAATAGATGGTGAGAGGCTGGAATAATATGTTTGGAGCAGGTACAAAACAGTGGGGTGCAAGAGACATCTCCAGCAGTGAGTGTCTCCTGCATACTAAGCTCCTGAATTTGTGTAAGGTGTATACTACTGTGCATGTAACTTTGGGTGGGCACTTGGACTTTTTCACATGTATGCACGCAAACAACTTTCAAGATATTTTGGAGTGAGACTTAGCCTGGAGACAACAAAAGTTCAAGTTTTCAGTTGCAGATGTTGACACGAGGATCGCACTCCCAAAGTGCTAACTGTTGACAACTGTGAAAAGTGAAGACAGTGTTAAATAATTTAAGTTTGTCTTTCTCTCTCTACTTAGTCTATAATGCTAGGAGAATAGAGATTTAAAACTTTTCAAACAGAAATATATTAAACAAAATCGGTCTGTTTGGCCTGGACAGTCAGCCAGAAGCTGCCAACATTCCAAACTCTCCCTATAGGAATCCCTGGACCCAATTAATGATCCACAATGCACTACGGACTCTTGTCTCTCACTGAAACATCGTGCATGCATAGAAGAGATAACTCAACGCTGTAGAATGGTGAACATGGGGTGAGGGCCGGAGGCACTTTGCGAGTGGTGCAAGTAGAGGACCAAAACACGGGGTTGTCAAATATACACACGAATAGAATGGAATGCTGAGCTTGTCCATCTTGTGTTAATTCACTAAATAGCAAGAGTATGTCACAGTTCATAAACGTTAAAAAAAAGGAACAAAATGTCCATTGGTTTGTGCACCATTTCCCACCATCATGGAACCATGAAATGAGCAGCTGTTGCTTGTGGCTGGAACCACAGCAACAAAGGTGAGTGCCTTTAAAAATGTCGCACTACTCTGTGACAGTAGGTGCACGGTCTTTTGGTGACCTAAGCTCAGGGTTGTTGGAGAGGTGTACAGTGGGAGGATAGGCAGACTTTGGGTAGCAAACTCAAGCCTTTTGAAAATGTTGAGGTTCCCCAAGCTAAAGACAAAATCTCCTGTATTGATCGTCCTCTACATATTTCATTAACTGAACAAAAGATGATGTGCTTGAGCTGGGAAGAGGAGGGCAGTGTTCCTGTCTATCATGAGTCTCGTTAATATAGAAAGAGGTACCCAGCGCCAGTCAAATAACTTTCTAGGAATTATGTGGGGGACAATCAACAAAATCACGATGCTATATTTCAAACCTAAAAATAGAATTGTGGTCCAGTGTGTTGGTTATGAAAATTGACTAAAACTTGCTCTAGTTGATTTACTGTGCTATACACCTAGTTTACTGAAAGATTGAACAGGTTGGGGCTTGTTTCTCTAGAAAAGAGAAGACTGAGGCATGAGGAGATCTTTAAGATTATGAATGGGTTTAGTAGAGTAGATGTAGAGAAGATGTTTCCACTTGCGGGCGAGACCAAAACTAGGGGTCAATAAGTCTAGAATAGACATTAATAAATCCATTAGAGAATTCAAGAGAAACTTCTTTACCCAGAGAGTGGTTAGAATGTGGAACTCACAGCCGCAAGGAGTAGTTAAAGCAAATAGTATTGATGCATTAAGGGGCAATTAGATAATAAGCACATGAGGGAGAAAGGAATAGAAGGATATGTTGATGGGATTAGATGAAGGATGGGAGGAGGCTCGTGTGGCACATAAACATCGGCATGGACTGGTTGGGCTGAAAGGCCTGTTTTATGTGCTGTAAATACTTTGTAAATAAGAGGCAGTGTGCCTCTTAAAATCATGTTTCTGGCTCCAACTCTGTCAAATTTCTGTGCATGCATGATTTCCACATGCGCAGAAGCGGCAAATTGTGTTCTCTATGAAGTAACAGTTATTTTAGAACTGAAAACACAATTTGATGAGGCACTATGTGATAGAGTGGTCACAGGTTAAAAAAGCATGTTGTCTACTCCAAATGCATGTGGTTGGCATCTATGCATTAGTGTTTTGAGATTTTGAAAGAGAAAAGGGCAAATAGGCTTAGTAAGGGATTTCTAAAGAGAAGTGGCTGAAAGCTCTACAACCATGGGTGGGATGAACTATGGGAGAGATGCATAGAAGGCTAGAAACAGAGGAACACAGTGATTAGGAAGGGTGATACTGCTGGAAGAGATTTCAGGAATAGGGTGAGGTAAGGCCATGGAAGGATTTGTAGATCATGACAAAAAATTGCATTTAATGCTTTGGGGGACCAGGAGCAAGTGTATGATAGGGGTGATAGATGATCAGGACTTAGTGTGGGTCAGACACATGTACCAGAGTGTAGATCAAGTTGAAGTCTATGGAGGGTGTAGGATGCGAGGCCCAGCAAGGAGAGCGTTAAGAGTAGTCAAGTCAAGAGGTGATAAAGGTACAAGGGTGTCCGCTGTGCTAGAGTTGGACGTAAGTGGGCTTGGTAATGCAGTGGTTTTTGAGATTTAAAGCTGAGCAGGAAGCCAAGATTGCAAACAGTCTGGTTACAAGGGAGACTATGGTTTTGAGCCTGTCAATGTTGAGGCAGGGAAATTGTGTTGCATCCAAGACATTTGACTGCTGTAGAATTAAAATAATTTTTTTCTCCAATGCTCCTCAGTTTTTCGATCCTATGGACCATTTTTGGTTAGAGATGGCTGAGAGCTGCTCCCAGGTTTCTGTCAATGTTGCTCTAAAATGGGCTACTAGTTGGTGAGAGTACTCTGGGATGACTCTTTGTAAGCACCTGATCTTGGCATGGGACTCCCCCAAGGCAGCACTGCAGAGATCTGTATGTCAGCATTCGGGAGATCCAGAAAAAGGAATGAGCATTGCAAGCATTTTACTTGCCATGTCTCTCAAACATCTCGAAGTGCTTTCCATTAAATTAATTATTTTGAAGGGTGATGAGGGCTATATAGGCAAATGTTACAGCCATTTTATGTACAGCAGGACTCCACAAACAACAAATGAGATAAATGATCTGTTTTTGGTGGTGTTGGTTGAGGGAAGAATGTAGAGCAGGACAGTGGGAGAATTCCCCACTTTTCTTTGAATTATGTCACCTTTGTCCACCAGAACAGTTTACTGCCTCAGCCAAAGGTATTGCAGTTCACTATCAGTACTGCATCAAAATGTTGGTGCTCAGTTCCTGAAGTAGGGCTTAAACCCATAATCTTCTAACTCTGGGGAGAATACTGCCAACTGAGCCAGGTTGATCAACTGAGGTCACTGTACCCCTGAAGCTAATTGGTGTTGCAATATCCTACACAACCCAGAAGCTATAGAATCAAGGTTGGGTTCAGTAACTGGCACTACCAAAATACAATAAATGTAGGTAATACACTCATGATATGAGATCCTGCACAACAAACGCTATATTTAGGCATTACGTCTCCTCCACTTGCTGTATATAGGCATAATGTTTATAGACAGAGATTTTGTTTAATGGCTAAAATCCCTCTGAATCAAGGTACCATGCTGAACCACCATGTTTTTAGACTTTGAGTTGGTGTCTTGAGTTTGGTATTTGTAAAATTGCTGAGGTTGTGACTGTTGTCACTGCTTTCCAAAACATATTTCAGAAGATTTTTGTTGGCATGTTCACAAATGTATAGAAAGGTGCTATTCTATATCTCGGTCTATAGATTCAGTTTGAATCTGTTGCAACACTTCCAATGGTTGCCATATCTTTTCTGAGGTTCAATTGAGATCTCGGATGTGTTTTTCTTGCTCTGTCTTTCCATATTAGGATTTGGACATTTCTGCATTCTGGAAGGTTCCTTTTAAACTATTTCAAAAGATATATTCTAGCAGAGCACTAATCAAATATTTATTGGCATATCTTCAAGGCCTGACCTTTTCCTCAGAGAGCAGACAACATTTAGGTGTTCCTGACTGTTTTCCTGGCGAACCATGTGTGATGACAGATGAGTCAAGTTAGCCTTCAGACTGGGTGTAGGGCACAATCACTGGTTGGAATAAAGAGTGATTCCATAATAATGTAACTGAAGTTGATGTATCAAATTTTGAAGGACTGTAACTTGGTTTTGTCCATAGATTTATTTGTCTGCCTGCATTTGTGCAGGAACTAAAGTGATAATAGCTGGAAAAGTCTGTTCAGTTGTATGTCACGTTGATTTATTTAAACTGATGGCCCATTGGTTCCGGATTTTTTTTTCACGTCTTGGGGCAGACTAGGAATAAAATCTGGGATCTTATCTACTTAGTTACAGACTACATTTTGCAAATGAATCAGCGAGGGAGTGAGATTTTGGAAAATTTTGGCGAATAAGGCGGATGAGTTGAGAGCACAGGTAGACACTTGGGAGTATGATATAGTTATTACAGAGACATGGCTAAAAGAGGGGAAGGTATCGCAGCTCAACATTCCTGGTTACAGGATTTTCAGACGGGATAGCGAGGGGGTGAAAATGGAGGGGGTTATTGATTAAATAAACTATTCCAGCTGTGAGGAGGGATGATATGTTAGAGAGATTATCAAACGAGGCCATATGGGTTGAACTGAAAAACAAAAAAGGTGCAATCACACTGCTGGGCACTGACACTGCCCCAAACACTGAGAGGGAGCTAGAAGAGCAAATATGTAGGCAAATTACTGAAGTGCAAAAACTATAGGGCAGTAATAGGGGATTTCAACTATCCTAATATTAATTGGGACAAAATTAGTGTGAAGGGTATAAAGGGTGCAGAATTCCTAAAATGCATTCATGAGAACTTTTTTAGCCAGCATGTATCAAACCCAACACGGGAGGGGGCGATTCTGGATTTCGTTTTTGGGAATGCAGCTGAGCAGGTGGAAGGGGTATCAGTGGGAGAGCATTTAGTTGCTAGTGACCATAATTCAGTTAGATTTAAGGTAGTTATGGAAAAGGACAAAGATAGACTAGGAATAAAAGTTCTAAATTGGGGAAAAGCCAACTTTGTTAAGCTGAGAGGTGATTTAGCCACAGTGGACTGGAAGGTAAATCAGTGTCAGAGCAGTGAGAGGCGTTCAAGGAGGAGATCTGCAGGGTTCAGGCCAAATATGTGCCCTTAAAGAAAAAAGGTGGGACTAACAAATCTAGAGCCCCCTGGATGTCTAGGGACATACAGGGTAGGATAAAGAAAAAAGGCAAGCTTATGACATACTGAGGGCTAAATACTGCAGAATCTCTCGGAGTATAGAAAATCCAGGGGTGAAATTAAAGAGGATATTAGGAAAGCAAAGAGAGAGCATGAAAAATTCTTGGCGAGCAAAATCAAGGAAAACTCAGATGTTTTATAAATATAAGAGCAAGAGGATAACTAAAGAAAGGGTTGGGCCTATTAGAGACCATGAGGGTAATCTGTGTGTGGAGGTGGAAGATGTGGGTATGGTTCTTATGAATACTTTGCATCTGTTTTCACAAAAGACACTGCTATCGAGGAGGAGGACTGTGAAATATTAGATGAAATAAACATTGTGAGAGAGGAGGTATTAAGGGGTTTTACAGCTTTGAAAGTGGATAAATCCCCAGACCCAGATGAAATGTATCCCAGGCTCTTAAGCGAAGCTAAAGAGGAAATAGCAAGTTGGATCCAAAATTGGCTCCGAGGTAGGAAACAAAGGATAATGGTTAATGGGTGTTTTTGTGACTGGAAGGATGTTTCCAGTGAGGTTCTGCAGAACTCAGTACTAGGTCCCTTGCTTTTTGCGGTATACATCAATGATCTAGATTTGAATATAGGGGGGTATGATTACAAAGTTTGCAGATGATACGAAAATCGGCTGTGTGGTTGATAATGAAGAAGAAAGCTGCGGACTGCAGGAAGATATCAATCAACTGGTCAGGTGGGCAGAACAGTGGCAAATGGAATTTAATCCAGAGAAGTGTGAGGTAATACATTTGAGGAGGACTAACAAGGAAAGGGAGTACACATTAAATGGTAGGACATTGAGAAGTGTTGAGGAACAAAGGAGTGCATGATCCCTGAAGCAGGCCAGGTGGATAAGGTGGTTAAGACGACATACGGAATGCTTATCTTTATTAGCCGAGACAGAGAAAGTAAAAGCAGGGGTGGGGTTCTGCTTGAACTGTATAAAACACTGGTTAAGCCACAGCTGGAGTACTGCGTGCAGTTCTGGTCACCGCATTACAGGAAGGACGTGATTGTACTGAAGAGGGTACAGCAGAGATTTACGAGGATGTTGGTGGGAGTGGCGAATCGTAGCTATGAGGACAGATTGGATAGGCTACGTTTGTTTTCTTGGAACAGAGGAGGCTGAGGGGAGACCTCATTGAGGTGTATAAAATTGAGGGCCCTAGATATAGTGGATAGAAAGGGCCGATTTCCCTTAGCAGAGGGGACATAAATTTAAAGTAATTGGTAGAAGGTTTAGAGGGGATTTGAGAGGAAATTTCTTCACGCAGAGGGTTGTGGGGGTCTGGAACTCACTGCCTGATAGGGTGGTAGAGGCAGAAACCCTCACCAGATTAAAAAAGTACTTGGATGTGCACTTGAAGTGCCGTAACCTGTAGGGTTACAGACCTAGAGCTGGAAAGCGGGATTAGGCTGGATAGCCTCTTGTTGGCCGGCGCGAACATGATGGGTCAAAATGGCCTCCTTCCGTGCTGTAAACGTCTATCATTCTATGAATTACTGAGAAAGTTCATTAAATGGAGATTAAACTGGTCTGTTTATATTGAATCCTATTTTGAATTTTTGCAACAAAAAAAATCCTTTTAATTGAATGTTAAGTACCAGATTTTCTGATCAAAGGCCAAAACCAGTGATCAGTCACAGATGAGAAAGCTTTTATATTTTTTGATAGCTTGGCCATAATATAAAGGCCAAAGTTTGAGATTTTTTTTCTGCTTTTTTTGTATATTAGGTGGCATAGCAGGGTGCAGCTGAAGACAACTGTAAAGAGGGCAGATGTCTGACCCTGGTGATTGATGGGAACACAGAGGACTTGGAGGAATTGTACCAGTGTTCAAGTCACTGAATATCTGTAGCTTAATGCATGCTCTGACAGCCCTGATTCAGCAACTGATAGTTAACTTTGCATTTGAACTTCTACATATGAAAGACACAGTCCCAAGTGACGACACTGCCTGGAGGGAGTTCCACAGGCAGAAGTTGTGTATGATTAATTTGTCGCTGGGACTTGCTGCAGAATGTTATGGTACAACTGTGGCATCTCTTGTGTTCCCAGCGTGGAGAGGTGGTTGTTTGGCTGAAATACGAGCAGCTTTTCTGGTGCTGCTTCGGCCATAATATTGTAGAGGACTTGCATCCTTGTTGCTGCTCTCCAATGTCGGAAAGGCCCATGGCACAGATTTGGACTATCCTTTAAGTCCCGTTGACCTGCTTGGATTTGGACTGTACTGGGTTCATTAGCAAAAGAGCTAAACCTTTTCAGGTTATCATTCCTAGTACATTTGTCTTGGTTTATTTATCTTATTCATAACATAAAAATGCTCTGTTTATTTACTCATGTCTCTTGGATTACCATGCCTTATCTCTTGGTTAAGAACGTGAGCTCATGGACACAAAGAAGCAACATTATTCTGTGCAGGAAATGAGATCTAACCCCAGTAGCCACACTTTAAATATGCAAAAAGTGTTCTGTCTAGAAGAATAAGACCCCATTATGGCAAATTCATGACAGTAAATAAAATTAGAAACAAAATGAGCAATTCTCTACATCCAGCATGCTGTGGTGGTAGAGGAGAGCTGACAGTTGGGGACTATGCTCCAGATTGATCTTTTAGTAATGATCATAAGAAAAAAACTTTATGCAGATTTTAAGAGCACAAAACACATTAATAAAAGAATGTGGAAAAAAAGGTTTGTGTTTTTCATCTGCTTTTCTGTAACTGTGGATGGGAAACAGTATTTTCTGCAGACAGAGTTTGGTGGCTTGGTCACTTCTAGTGCTGGAAATTTTGGGCCCAAGTTTCCACATGATTTGCGCCTGATTTTTAGGAGCAACTGGTGGAGAACGGACTATCTTAAAAATCGCAATTCTCCAGATTTTATTTTCTGCAGTTCTAGTCAGGTAGAACAGTTCTACTTTGGAACAGAATTTTTTCTTCAAAAGGGGGCGAGTCCGGCCACTGACGCCTGATTTCAAAGTTTCCACAGTGAAAACGTACTCCAAACTAAGTTAGAATGGAGCAAGTGAAGATTTTTGTAGAACTGAAAAAACCTGTTCTACACATTAAAAAATCAGGCGCAGGTTACAAATTAGGCGTCCAAAACAAGGTGGGGGGGGGGAGGGGAGCGGTGGGGGAGAAGGGAAGTCATTAAATTCTACAATAATTCCTTATTTTTACTTCTACAAATATTATACAAATAAATCCAACCTGAATAAACATTTATAAGCAAAGAAAAGATTAAATAAACCATCTTCCTACCTGTGTGAAAGTGCTTCAGGCAGGGAGAATGCTGCAGTCAGCCTGAGGCGCCCGTTCTTCCCGCGGGGGGGGGGAAGGAGGCGCCCGTTCTTTTCCGCGGGGGGGGAGGAGGCACCCGTTCTTCCCGCGGGGGGGGGGGGAGACAGTGAGAAGGCTGTAAGTGCTGATGGCAATGTGCTTTTATTTAAAAAATGTTCAAAAATTAAACAGCTACTAAGAACTACAAAAATGGCCGAGTGCCAATGTTTTTTTCACACTGCGCGAACGCGTTGCCGGCAGGAAAAAAACTAATTTAACTAGTACCCGCCCCCTCCCACTTACAAAATCGGCGCGAGTGTAGGCTCCGCCCCCCTGGGCGCCACGCCAGGCAGACAAGGAGCTGCAGAACGCTCCAGAATCGCCATTTTTTTTTTTAGGCGCGAAAAACGGGTGCCCAGCTTGGAGGGGCACCCGTTTTTTATCGTGTGGAAACTTGGGCCCAAGGAATGTAAGCATTTAGCCAGGCACTGGCAGCTTCCTGCTACTAGTTTGGAATGCTGACCGGGGATGCAGCCGTTGTGGAAGCGCGCCCATTCTGGCCAGAAATGACCGAAGGTGTGTTTTTGTAGTAAATTGCCACCAGCGCTGAGATAACTGAAGTCTCTTATCTTAGTTGTAACTATTTTTGAGGCAGAGTCTTGATCGTATTTTTCAAAACTGATGGTAACATCCACATCTTAAAAATCGCAGCAGATATCCTTTGCGTGTCCCAGTGGATGGGACAGTGTAGTAACCTGAATGTTTATGCAGTGTGTGGAAGTTAGTCATTTGCTTTTGAGAGTTACAGGAAACCTGAAGCTGAACTTAAACCACCAAACTATGTCTGCAGCACATTTCTGTAGTTAATCGATATGACGTAAATTTAATAAAACATTTAAGTCCCCTGTTTTTTTTTAATTCTTGACTTAGTTTCTACAGTCAGTGCTAAAAATCATTCTCCATGTTATGTGCAGTAGTTAAATTTCCTTTCCCTGTCCAATTGTACTACAGTTATAAATTCCATTTTGTAAATGTACATTTTAACACAGTAGATGAGTCTCAGTACTGATTTAAAAAATGGCTACTAACGAGGAGTGGCAAAATGCAGCAAAGTGTTAAAACGATGGTTGCTTTTCCCCTACAATGTATTTAATCAAATTTAAACATTTTTTAAAAGGGAGTATTCCCTTTGGTAATTTACAAGAGACTAAAATGATTAAATCTGTATTTTCCTTTCTCAATTTTAAAAATTTTTTATTAATGCCATATATTAAAATTGTATTTTGAGGACTAAAGGGAGTGCTATCAAGTAGTTTATCGTTTTCCCTCTTGGTAGCAAGAAGCCTTCCTCAAATGGAAAGAAAGATTTTGCTTTTCAATGAGTTATTTCCAAAATTAGTTGATCAATGCAAATTTTGCTTAACAGGAATTGCATCCACTCTATCTGTAATGTAATTTTGACTCTTCAAATTCTGATAATAGATTGGTTCTGATCAGCTAAATGTTCACTGAGGACAAGTGAATGTAGATTTTTTTTAAAGCAGCTATAATACAAGTCTGTTTTGTAGAATTGCTTTTTTGATAAGGCTGACTGAAAGGGATCCTGTCTCTTTAAAAGGTAAAATGGGTGTGTTGTAATCGCTCTTATCAAATGGCCTCAATGTCTTTCAAGCTGCCAACAATCGTGCAGAGGGGACTGCAGGCACTACCGCCCAAATGGCTGGACTACTGGACAGTGGGATCTCATGGGAGCGGAACTGTATCGGCAATGTCCTGGAGGAAGCAATGAACTGTTTTGCTGAGATGCAGCGGCAGACAGAGGAGAGATTCCGGATGTGGATGGAAAAGTTGACCCGCTTGGACACTGATGAGGACACAAAACAGCAACCGAATCGACAGGAGCCCAAAATGCCAACAAGGGGCACACCAATGCCCCCTCCTACTCAACCCAGCACATTAATGCATCTGTCCAGCAACCATTCAAATCCACAACAGTCATATAACCCTTATGTGAATAACCATCCAAATGCCGACAGTACTCCAGCTTATCAAATGGCTTTCAACAACAATCCGTCAACTGGTTTTCCGGAGAATGGAAACGCCTCTGGTCATGATCTCAATCGCTCAAATCTTTAAACAGTCAGAAATTGAAATCTTATAATTAAACTCCCAGCCAAACTAGTGTTTTTGAGGGGAGATCTTTTAACTAAGATTTCTAAACATCATACATGGGCAGCAATGTAGTTTTTGTACACAATGCAGGAACTTCAGTGGCCAGGTTGTTAATCTCAGAATGACTGCTTGAAATATAGAATTTTAAAGCCAAAAGTCACCGTGATAACTAGAACAACCTACCTCTGATTTTACCTTTGGTCACATAGCAGGGCATTAAAAACTTTTCTAAATGTAACTGTTCAATTGGCATATTGACTTCATTAATAATTAATTATATATTTTTTTTAATTGTTAAAGTTACAATAACAGTTAAATGGAAACTACTTTTACAATTTCAAGTTATTTAATATGTTAAAAACACAATTGTGTTTCAGGTTGGTGCACCCACACACAGTTCTGATTTTGTACATCTGGGCTCATTCTAATTTGCAGGCAGTGACCAGTAAAAGCACAGTATTCACTACCATATCTTGTCTGGCTAATATGTGAGATGGGGCAATACTTGCCAAAAGATGCAGTTACTGATGCCTCATCTTTGCAAGTATCCAAAAAGACTCCCATTCCTCTTTACTGTTTCCTCTTTACCCAGTACATCTCTTACCTATCTCCTCTTTCCTCTTCCAGCTTCCACTTTTTCTGGCTTTTCCCCTATCCCTGCACATCAAAAAACCTCGTTAAGAGTCTTTGTTTTTGAAATTTGGTACTATAGAACCTGCCCTTACGTCTGCTACTACAAGGGTAAGAACTGAAAGTACTGATATAAGATTGAAGCATGTTTATGATGAGACCCCAGTTTCCCCTCTTTACCTGTTTTCACTGCAGATAATGGATAGGCAAAGCCTCTGAAGCCCCCATCACTTGGCACCAGTGCTACTATGTGCTTGTTTGTTTTTCATCTGGACTGCATTTTACATTACTGAACAAATGTAGAAAATAATTCCTCTTGAGGGTGGAACAGTGGAGAAAGACAATCTCTATTTTGACTGCATGCCCTCACAATAACAAATGGGAATTGAACATTGCTCAGTTCAGGATCTGGGACTAACGTTTTTGGGTTGCACCAGCAGAAATGATCAATTTCAAGTCCACTAAGTCAGTGTTAAAAGTGACACTATAGTATTGCCATATCGTGTTTCTTCTAATGCCATGACACTAACTTGCTGCATAGTGGTAGAAACTGAACACTCTACATATTTGTCTCAGGTTTAGAACACATTGACCCAGTCAACTGCACCAATATCTCCACAATACCTTGGTCCAACTTAAGCAATCAAAGTGTCCTTTTGGTGTTGATTGGCCGCTTGAGAAATTATATAATTTGTCTTCAAATGCCCAGTATGATCCATTCCTCTCCCCAACCTGTATTGAATATGGGGCATCATAGGCCATCTCCCCTGCTGGACCAACTGATCGAAGGGAATCAAGCTTTGAACTGTGTCTCCAATCTGCAGACCATATTGTGTTGTTTCCCCACTCGTGCCCTCGATGTGTTGGTTAAACAGTTGGCCAAAGTTGAGGTCTCATTGCCTGGATCTGGATATCTGTGTATACAGTGATTAAAACCAACCAGGAGATTTATGAAATGCTTTCAACCCAATTGAAATGTATTTTAAGTTGGCCAAATATTTATATTGACCTTCAATTTTAGATCATCGTCAAGCAGCAGCAATAGAAATGGAGCTGGTAGAGTAGCTGATTCATGTAAAACTTGAATAAATAAGATTGGATGCAAATAAAGAGAGGCATTTAAAAAAAATAAAGCTTTCCTTTACTAAGACCCATTGCAAACTGAGCTATGGATTTCCAACTTTTAGTTGGCTTGTGGTATGAGGCTGTAAAAGATATAGATTATAATTTTGAGATTTTGTGGATAATGTGCTTGTACTTTAATTACATAATCTCAAAATTAATGATTGCTTGACAAAACTATACATGTTACGATGCAGAATACCCAGGGAATACTTACTTTGCATAGGGATCAAATTTCATGGTGCTCCCGAATACCTTAGTGAATGAGTTAATTGCTTGGGATGGTACTGACCACAAATACCTTGGACTTGATCCCTGGTCTGTGCTGAGATAACTTCTACTTTGAATGGACTTGCAGGTAAGAAATTGAAGACACAAACATTTAAATCATTTAAGTGACAATTGGAAACAGTGATTGAGAGGTTTTTCTAGATGGATGGTCTAAGATCGACCTTTTGCCTTTATCTTGTGATCTCAGCTCGGGCAGAAGTGGGTGTTGCAATTGGCAACACAGCACCCCTAGGCTAAGGGGGAAATGGTCAGCCAGGACTCTTGCTCCTAATTGCTGACCCCTTTTTGAAGTGCACATGTGAATGTCTGGTAATGGCAGGATTAGGCTCCGATGTGATGTCTTCCGAGGGTGCCTAGCCTGCTGAAGTGTACCTTTTAGAATCGCATGTAAGGAATGCCCAACTGGGTGAGGTCCAAGAGGGCTGCCTGTGGACACCTATCCCAGCAGGAATTGGTACTTTCGAGAGAGAAAGAAAAAATTCGGAAAGGAAAACTTTTATTCAAAGGTTGTAAGGGTGAGGGATTAAAAGCTTTCAAAAGGTGTATATATCTTTCAGGATATCGAAATTAAAAATTATTCAGGCCACCACTCCCCCAGTGAAATGGCCGTATTAATATAGTAGATTCACATTATTAGACTATCCTAATGCCAGCACCATGGGTATAACAAAATAAGTATGTGAAGTTGACCCTTTTATACGTCAGTAGGCCTTTGGTGAATGTGTGCCATTCTGTTCAACAGTTACAATTTAAATAACTAAAGGATTAGGCTTAGTTACATTTAGAATCACAATGAAAGCATGGAGCTTCCATAAATGAGTTTTTAAAAAAAACAAGGCATGTTCTTTCAAATACATTCACTGAAGTAACTTGATGTTCAGTATTTCTGTGGTTTATACAAAATGACCACATGTCCAACTGCTTTAGTTTATCCATTGCATGTGCTGATAAACCAAAGTTCAAACTGCCAAAAAAAATCCTCCCTTTTGGCAATTCTTAGATTCAAACATTTTAAAAAAATAATACAGCTGACACAGGCTATCCATAAACTATGTTTAATGTTCATTAATAATACAGAAACATCAGTGTAGATACCTTTCTGGGATATAACATGGCCCTGAATCATGGCCTTGACAACTATGAACTGTGTGCACCAGTCTTGGGAGAAGAAGAGATGAAGGGAAGGAGGCTGCCTGTTATTGGGATTTGGCTTGCCCGTTAGATGTAGGAAATGAGTGAACTCGGGTGGGTTATTTGAGTAGGGTTCCTAGTGGAAGAATTCGTAAATCCCACTGAGAAAAATTTCAGGAGGGAAGGGGATCTTCTGAAAACTGAGTTGTGCTTCTCCTAATTTTAAATTTTATGCTGTTACTCCGCCTCCTAAGTTGCCCTGCCTGTGTTTCATTGTATTGGACATCTGCTATTCCTAAAGTTCACAGGGACAACTTCATGGTGTCGAGCTTTTTTACGGTCTTTGCTGTCAAAGCACTGTATGTGAGTTTGCTGGTGAAACTTTGAACTGCTGTTTAACCAGAATGCTTTGGATGCCAACTATTGATGTTCCAAACGTTTACATGACTGCTACCAACGGTAAGCTGTGTTTTGACTTTTCCATCACCAGAAATCCATCTGTAGTTTTGTCTTCATACAATTTAGGAAAGTTAAAAGTTAATAGGGTATTGTGGTAATCAGTTCAAATGAAACCTCTCCAAAGCCTTTCTTTCTCTCCCCCCCCCCCCCCCCCCCCGCCCCCCAAAAAATGTACAAATGACATGAAGTATCTTCTTTTCAGATTTATTCTTTTTATGAAATCTAAACTTTTTATTTAATCAGAAGTGACTTTTATCTAAACGGCCATGTAAAGTTATTTCATGGGGCAGGCAGTTTTGTCTGATGTACATCCTCCGGAATGGGTTGAATGTACGTTTTAGGAGGTGGAAGCCGTCACTAGTTTTTGTGTATGTGTTGTGTACTAAATTTTAAGCCATTCAGTTACCAGTGATGGAGGGAGGACAGGTACTCCTTAACCCTATCCCTGACTTGACTGCTGTTAAAAGTGACTGGGAACATATCTCCTTTTGATCTACCTGGATTGAATTTTAACCCTTAATTAAATTTGATCCCATGGCCTTTTTCATTGTTGAGCGCTCTTCCTGTTGATAGGCAACCAGAGCTCTTTAATTGTTTTCTATTGTCCCCAGAGTGGTGATGCCTTGGTAGTGGCTCACTGGCTACTTAACTTGCCAAAAGCAGTGCCATGATGACTCCAATCATTCTTTGTAGTTTGTACATTGTTGTCTGCTGTAGTTTTCTTTTGCTCCTTGCTGCAAGCTGTCCAAGCAGAGAGGTTAATAGCTACTGGATTTTCTTTTCATTTGAGAACTTTTTTGCTGGGAGATGGGGTGGGGGGAAACAAAGTAAATTTAGAATTATTTTTTTTGTAGTGCATGATTTATTTTTTAACAGTTGTGACAATATCATGGTTGCTTGGTTGTTTACAGCCCTTTCCCCATTAGTTTGTGCATCAGGGGCTCCCTGATGCTAAACTTAAGACCCAGAATTTATTAGCTGCTGTTCATGGTAAGGATTGTCACACCCCAGTGTGGGGAGAGAAGGTACTGGCTGCATTAGATATCTTCCCTCTTTCTCCTACTCACCAAAGTACAATTGGAAAGTCGCAGAACAATGTCTGCTTAGTTGTTTTGTATGATTCTGTGTTATGGTGTGATATACTGTAACATTATGCTACATGAAAAGTGCCATCACATATGAAGGTTTGTGATGCAAGAAATGATCGAGATGCATTTTCCCCCTTCCCCTCCCCTCCCCAACCCCCCCACCCGGTTCTCCAAGAATTGTTTTAAATTTCATTCTTCCTCTTCTTTGGTTTTGTAGATTTACCAGGAAGTTAGCGATAAAGCAGTCTCTGAAATCTGTGGCTCACTATAAGGATGAATATAAAGTGTCTCCAAAGATATTCTTGAGCAGTTCCTGAAAAAGCAGCTCAACTAGATCAATGGAGGCAGGGTTTCATCTCTTTACTCTGTTATTGAAGCTGCTATTTGCACAGGAACAGTGAGTTATTAGTATTTACACAACTTCTATAGATACTAGTTGTGGACAATATTTACAGTGCAATTTGCTTTAAAAACAATAAACTCTGTTTGTACTAGAGGTGGACACAAGTACCAGAACCTGTGATTTGTATTTCTTTTTAGAGATGGATTTAAACTTGTGCCTTTTTTGTTTGTATTTTGACTATTTTCACATCAAACTTTCAAAGCCTTCAATTCCTTTTGTATTACAGAATTTGAAAGGGTTTTTATTTTGCTCGTCTTTTCAGTTATATTTTTGATATGGCTATTACTAGGAACTGATGGCAGCCCCTGGCCCTAACTACATTCTCATTGTTGATTGACCACTCTTAAGCTCAGAGTTTCGGCATTCCATCAGTTCAAGGAACATAAGAAGTAGGATCAGGAGTAGGCCATACAGCTCTGCCATTCAGTAAGATCATGGCTGAACTTCTAAATCAGAAGCTGAGCTGATTTGTGTTGTGGAATGCTCTTGGGGCGGAAGGTTGCTTCAGAACTAGAAACAAAGTTAGGTGCATATTAAGGCGAGCATCAATATCTTATCTGATC
Source organism: Pristiophorus japonicus (assembly GCF_044704955.1). Classification (NCBI taxonomy): domain Eukaryota; kingdom Metazoa; phylum Chordata; class Chondrichthyes; family Pristiophoridae; genus Pristiophorus; species Pristiophorus japonicus. The sequence continues at coordinate 46,953,395 of NC_091978.1, forward strand.
ATTATTTTACAATAAGTCTTGCTCCTGAATACATGGGCGACGTAGGTAAAAGATTGCAAAACTAATTTTTACAGATTTGATCCACAGGGAGACACAACAGTGCACCGACCGGTTGTGTTTCACCTCAAACTTAAAGCCTTTAGCTTTTTTAAAAAAATTAAAAAGCCACAAATTGCATTCTTTGTAATGCCACTGACTATGATCAACAGAAAGTGTCCTCATTATCCTGTCCAATATGCCGATTCTTATGCAAGACTTAATGTGAGTGTTGGTAGGCTATTCGACCTGTTCTTGTCCTCATGCACACTTCCATTAGGGGTTTCTGGATAATCAGCCAATTTTTCTCTGTACCAGAGGGTCCTAAGGCCAGTTTTGCCACAGCACAACTACTCGCTGGTTAAACTCCATTGAATCTTCTGTGGAGGTCCAGGGAGGGAAGGAGGGAGGAGTAATCTTGAAACAAGCATCGTTTCCACTTGTCCATGTAAATTGTTAACTATCAAATGGCATTGTGCAACACAAGCTAAAGGAATAGGATATTTCTTAGAAACCTATAATCTATATTTATCTTTAAAGAAGCACAGTTTTTGTGAAAAACCGGGTTGCATGTAGTCATAGAATGTAATTTCAGCCCATTAGGTATGTGTTGATTTTTTTTGTTTGCTTCTACATGAACCACCTAATCTGATCCAACCTTCCTGCTTGCTTTTCCTACTCCTTGATATTCTTTTTCAAGCAACTATCGAATGCCTTCATAGAATGTAAAGACTCTTATCAACAACTGTTTCTGGCAGAGAATTCCACATTCTAATCACTGCCCTGTGTAATTTTTTTGTCACACATTCTCATAATTATTTTTATTATCTTAGATTAGTGCCTTTTTTGTTACCATCTTTCCAGCCAGTGGCAAACAATCCATCACTATCATAACCATGAACTCTCAACTTTCTGAACTTAATGAAAAAAGCCTTAACTTTTCAAATCTCTCTTCATAACTAATTCTCTCCTCCACAATAACATCCGAGTGAATCCACCCTGCACCAGTTCATTGTCTTAAATGTCCTTCCAATGATGGGTGCCTAAAACTGTATGAAATACTGTAACTGTACTCTATCCTTATGTACACATTTAACATTACCTCCTTTATTTTCTATTCTATGGCTCTATGTACAAAACTGAGGATTCCGTTTGCCTTGGATACTTGAACCTCAACTTATATTGATCTATTTATTTGCATTTCTTTACAGAAAATTCCATAGTGTGTTTTTGAAAATTGCATTGAAATGCATCATTGTTCAATTACAAATTAAGTCATTACAAAGAAAATGAAGTCAGGATATTCGCCTACCCTAAACATAGAAGTTTAAAGTGAAGGTACTGCCTCTTTTAAGAATGTTTCCATTTTTCTTCTGCCGCCCCTTCCAGTTTTGTACTAAGACAATTCATTAAATGAAGGAAGGGCTTCCCAAATTTTTTTTTAATTATCCAGCCTCCACTTTAGCTAGATTTTACATCTTGAAGCTTAACCTTAATGGAATATTCCCGTGTAAAATCCTACGGTAGTCACCCTTAAGCATTCCTCATCTAAATACAAACTCTTTTTTTTAAATTACATTTTAGTTGAGTTTAATTTAAAGATGGCTGCCTTCTCAACCCCAAGATATGCTATATCAGTGCCTAATCTCAAGTTGCAGCTCACTAAGATTAAGAAGGATGCCCCTTACTGAATGAAAATTCAGTTCACTTGAATGGCACCAATTTAGTTCAGATGTAGTGCAATTATTTCTGAAATGACTAGGATACTTGTGGTTGGTGTGTAATATTTAAATAGAGAAAAATTGCAACGTCAAACTTTGATCCACGTCATTTTAGTGAGTCAGTAATGGTTTAGATTAACACCTTTGCCTCACCATCACTTGCATTTGTGGAAAGTATATTTGATAGCGTACCTAACAATAGTACTGAGTTTAGGATAACACTCACCTCATTGTTAATGGTTTGCAAAATGTCAGAGAGTAAACCGGTCACTCAACCCATCATAATTTTGGTGTAAACTATGGCTGCTATAGTTTCAGACCCCAGGATTTTGCAAGTTTAATGCAGTGGCCCCCAGTAACTGACATCCAGGATTGTTGCTTGTGTCCACCTTTACTTTCTAGGGAATTGCTGTTGCAACCCCTTACCTACGTTATGTAACAATATTGTTTGCCAAGTACTGTATTGCCAAAAACCCTGTAAAATCCAGAAGTGTAAAATACTGCAACTTCAATGAAAATAAATTGTTCAAAGAGTAAAAACTCCTTTTGGCTTCTTCGCTTTTTGTTTGTACTGATGTTTCCAAGAGTGCAACGCTGTAATGTGCCTGGTGCAATAGTATTTGGTGTGTCACAAACTAGGAAATGAGATGCACCTGAAGACTTGAGTATGCATGGACCTTACTTCCACCTTAAGTTTTGTTTGCTTTAAGCTTGAGCACTGCAGTGGAAATTGCTTGCAAGATTAGTAACTTCTATTAATTTTGTTCCTTTTTGGGAGGGGAGTGCAGCTCAAGTCGTATGTAAAATAGCTAATTCCGGTGCAATTATCAGCATCAAAGAAACCTAGCAGAATCCATAGGAAACAAGACAACCCCTTTGCAAAAGCCTAGATAATGTTTCTGCAATTGGTGAAGAATAAGAGTAACGGCAAGATCCTGCAGCAAATGTTTAAGAGTATGGGTTTTCAAAAATCGACAGGTAAATTACTGCTCCAGTCTCCAGCAAATGGGAACTTTTAGATTCGAAGGCTAAAAAACACCAGTGATTAGTGAAGTGTATTCTGGTACTGGAATTATTCATGTCGTTTTAGTGCTCTGTAAAGCTGTGTGCATTTTGCAGCTTCCCCTTCCCAGTGGCTGATCATATCCGAATCCTAACAAGAAAGCAGTGGCTACAGGTAGATGCAGTAATCCTTATATTTGCTTGCCCTGGGTAGTTGAGCTAATAAGGATTTGGATATAATTGCTCAATGTTTACTGATTAACCCAAGTCTTACATTTTTATTTGATCCATTTTGAGTTTGTCATTACCCTGGGCAAGCGTTCTGCTCATAAGCCTTTAGCAGTGCTGTTCATGAACTGGCTGCTGGGAACTGCACAAGTACTTTTCTCCCACTCTCCACCATTTCTTCCCCCCCCCCCCCTCCGTCTTCCAATCAGCAGCACAGTGGAAACGGAAGATTTTCTGTGGGGATGCAGTGACCGGAACCTGTCAAACCATGACTATGTGGCTGTTTCCCTCATTTTTAATTCTCTTAGCTCCTTCCGTTTAGGGCAGTGACCTCGATGAGCACTCGCAAGGAAGGTGGCTATTCCCTCTGGCTCTGTGTCAAGTGCAATAATTCAACTCTGCTGTTGGGTTGAGATGCATTCCCTCTAATTCCTCCTGAAATTTTTCAGACATTGTTTTGTATGGACTAATTAACCAGATTTAATTTATCCCCACTCTGAAGACTGATCTTTGCACCAACAGGATTTATGACTGAGCTCAGCCACATAGAGGGCTAAAGGGTATTTTTGCAGTTGAGATGTTAAAAGAACTTTTATTTATAGGTTAGACCGTCTCCCACAAGTGCGATAAATCTATATCATGTGTAAGAGGGGGTAGAAGTGGAGGCCTCTTTCAGAAGATGCAGCACATGAACCATTGATTTTTTACAACTGTGAACTCTAGCTTTCTATTGCTGTGACCGAACAAATTACAGTAAAAGTGTGAGGTCAAGAGCCAAAAGCAAAAGTACATTTATTGTTCATTGTAAAATGAGAAGCACCAAAACATGCAAGAAGCAATGTTTTTTTTAAACAGCATCTGCTATAGCAACTGGCACAAATCATTGTAAAAATGATAAAAGTTCCTTGAAATGAAGCATTTAATTGACTTTTAGATCCACCCCTGTATGGGAACATTTGTCCAAGAAGTTATGTAGAAAGAGGTTTCTTGACATTTCATTTCAGTATTGGCTCAGTGAACCCTCTACCTTTCCTCTGTCACATTAGCATTGATATTCTCAAGGAGACCAGTTTATCAACCTTTATTCTTGCAGTCTATCACTTGGCTTATTACTGTGAAATCACTTGTACAAGTTAGACCTCTATATAGGTCACTAAAATTGTCATTTTAGATAATCATGAAAATTGTATCAGCATAGGAGCTTCACTGCTATGTTTATTGAACATATATACCATTATTGGATTATATTCTTGCACAATCTTTTAAAAACATAAATTCACTTTGAAAGAACACCCTTTGAACAAACAGAACAGTGATTATTTTGGGTGCCATGTTTTCATTTGAAGGGAATCTGGTTCCTATGAAGTGACAGAGAGCTGAAAATATTGATTAAAAGCACAGTGCACTTTACATTTACAAAAGCTGTTGTATCTGAATGGCTAGCTAATTTCTGACAATGTGCTTAATGTGAAAGCCTCTGAGCTGCACCACAAAACCCTGAAGCAAATAGGCTTCCCCCGCCGCCCCCCCCACCCCCCATTTCCAACCCTGGTAAAGAGCATTTTAATGCCTGGTACGCTGTTCAGAATACCATAGTCCTTTCCCTTGTAGTGATCTGCATTAAAGCAGTACGTTTTTTAAGCTCAGCGACGTGTTGTTTGGTAACACTGAAGATGCAGGACCACAGCTACAGAAATAACCAGATGTGCCTATACTTTCTGAATCTGAAGACTGGAAATATTTGCCAAACATGTTTTAAAGGGTAGGTGCTAAAGTATTTATATTTGCATGTATGTACTACTGATGAATGTTGCATGTCATTAAGTGTCTGTTCTATGTATTAATTGCCCTTGTATAAATATTGACTGCAAAAAAAATGGAACTCAGTTGGTCAGTATTAATTTGCTTAGTTCTGCACCAATACTGGATGTGATTATTTGTTGGACTACATAATCTTACAGTTTGCAGCATCGCAACATACAATGTATATTTGCATTATTTTTCTAAAGTTTTAAACTTAAGTGGCTCAAACAAGCAGTTTGGTCCTGATAAGTGCATAACTAGTCCCCCCAGAAATTTTGTGCATGATCAGTACTTGGGTTGCAGTAAGAACGAAAGGGAATGCTACATGGGAATTAAGCTTGGATCAGATATGCATTTTGTTTTTCTAGCTTGTTCATAAACCAAATTGTCTCTTCCTGTTTATGTAAAGTTCATGTATTTTATGATGCACTGTGCATTACCACACTTTCGGCAAATTTTATTTATAATCAAGTATTTTCTGTTGATTTAAGAATCTCCACAGTGAAAATACCCAATTATATTTTTTATAGTGAAATTATTTGGATCCTTTATTTTTAAAAAGCCCACTGGATTGATTCCTGTTACAAAGTAGATGTGTGCCAACACTAGATGAGGATTGGTTCAGAATCTGCTGTACTACCCACCCATGATTGATTAGCCTGCTTCCTAGGCTCACAAATGGAGAATGGCCACTGAGGCGAGGTACCAAAGAGCTGCTAGTGCCCTTGAAACTATCTTCTCAGGAGTCGCTTCTTTTAGAAGTTGGGTGAAATGAGAGGGGCAAGTAAAGCTAATTCTAAGCATGAATTCACTACCATATGCATTGTTGCTTGGTACATTGCACAAAATATTTTCTTTTCGATCTGATCCTGTTTTTCAGCCCATAGTAATTATGTTGAACAAAATTGCATGTTTGTGTTTGCAGTCTTTGTAGGACCATCTGTGAATACTAAATTTAGTCTGTTGCAACGCTGTACCATTCCCATAAACTCCCTTGCTGATGTGACTCAACTTTTACATTTAATTAATTGATTCAGTTCTGTTAATCCTGTGCCGATTAGTATAGTCCTGCTGTATGTAAACCCATCTTCACTCTAAACAGTCCTACCTTCGAACAGTCTTCTGACCTACATTGCGGTGAGGTAGATTAGAGTATAATGGGAAACGAGATATCCATGCCATTTGAAATAAGCCCCTCACTGGTTATTAGATCTAAACTGTATATTCATGAAAGGCTGGTGGCACTTTATAGATTTTAGATAATTACCCCTCTTGTCTAAATGATGCCGATCAGCAAAAAGGTACAGAATTCACCAAGAAAATGTACCGTCAGATAAATGTGGACAGTACTGTATGTATCATAAGATTATATGATCTGGTGTGACTAGGATCTGATAGTTTCATCAGTGTCCATCAGATCCATTCTTCTGATTGAGTGGCTATTGCCTCGTTCTTTCCTCTTTCCACTTCCCGAAAAATTGGTTTCTAGAATGTGTTTACTATGGGTTTTTTCATTTGAGTCAGACTAATAACTTAGTTGGTCATTTGTGATGTAATGGGCCATCAAAATGCTTCTCTCGTTCTGTTAACTCAAAATACCCTCAAATTATGTTGTTGTAGTGAAAATTGTTAAAGTTTGCTTTAAATACTTCATTCTGGTTAAAAAAACATCATTTCATCTGAATTTACGATGATCAAGTATGGAGGTAAAAATGAACAGAAAGCTCAGGTGGGAATTTATCGCGGTCACTCGATTGTATCAGCCCTCTGCAAAAACCATTGTACTTAAGTTGGGGTTTTCCTTTACCAACTTATTAATGCATTGAACATTACTCCAGTTGGTTAATTCTACCACTAATTTATATGTGTGATAAATTAATGTTTCATATTTCATAACAATCATTAATGGCTATGCTAAGCTTTGTCAACAACACTTGGCCACCAAGTAATGTTGAGTGGTGCAATCTGTTTTAAAGCCTTTATGTTTGTGTGCCCACGCGAACCTTCAAATATTTTTTCTTAGTACATAAAATGAAAGGATACATGCTACACAGGTATATTAAACAATTCCGGTGCAATTGGGTATGTACTGCAACATAAATGATGTGTATAAAGTTAGCTGACTTTGAAAGGAAGTGTAGTGAGAAGTTTGCTGTGTTTTTAAAACTGGGTGCTTACGTGTCTCCCCTTCCTATTATCCTCCATCCACAATCTCCCTGTGGTGCACACTACCAGTGTACAGGTGGGAGATCTGCTTCTCAAGCTGTGTCCCATTGCTGCTCTTTACTGATTACTGGAAAGAATCTATTTCTTCCCCCACCTACCCCCCCCCCCCTTTCCCCCACTTCCCAGAAGGCCCACTGAAATTGGCAACTCCACCAGATAGGTGAATGGGAGGGCGAATGCTGTCGTGGTGCAGTGTATTGCTGCTCCAACACACTCTGTTGTCTGATTTTCAAATGAAATTTCTCATAGTAAAAGGTGGTGATTAGTGAAGAGAAACCCTCCCTTTGTTTAACTGCCAGACAAGATTATTTTCAATGGTAGAAACAAAGCCACTCATGTTCCTAGTTTGTCTGCCAGAGTTCAGCATCACAATCATCTTTTATTTACACATATTCCAAGGAATACTGCATGTGCAGTTGCACTATTGATGTAGTTCTCGAACCATGACATTGTATCACAGTGCATTTAGCAGTGAACCAGTTAAATGGTGAGTAATAAGCACCCAAGAGTCACTTACAAAGCAGAAATCCCATCTCAGTGTTCAGCTGATCACCTAAACTGCAGGAATGAAATTTAAGCATTTGATCTATCATCTAATTGGCAAGATGATATTACTGCTTTGAAAGCCCTATTGTGTACCTATTTGTAATATTTACCGTGGAGCTTGTGGGGCATTTGTCAGCTATGGGTAGACGTCTAGACATCATCTAGTGCTCTCTGTAGTTTCATACATAATGATGTTCACACTGTATAATTACTTTTATAGTGCTTACAGTTTTTGATTTGGTAATCCACAAATTATTAGCAGGAAATAACAGATAGATTAAATATTGGCTAGTGTTGTGTTTAGTTAATACCACCCAAGTCCTTTTTGAATATTTTCACATAGGAGAGTCTCTGTTTTTAGTGGTCAATAAAAGTCCCTCTCCATACTAGTACTTTTTATGTGCTTATCTCTTAAACAAAACAGATTTCTAATGCAAGAAGGATTGCCTTCCTCACACTCAACACTCAATTATCTTCACTCCTAAAACCATCAATTACACAGTGTCTTACTCCTCTCCCTTTTCTGCACATACCATTTTTGGAGGTACCTGTATCATCACATTTCTGTTGCTGCTGTGATTCGTTTCCATATATCTGCAGGGATCAAAATACTTGTAAAATCGTTCTTCCAGAAGACGACATGCCAAGGAAAGTATAGTTTTTTGTGACTGTTTGAGATTATTAATATAATTTCTACTTTCTTCAAACATTTTTTCTTCCTCCAAAATATATATATATTTAAAATATTTCTAATTGGGAGAAGGGTGAGACTTTTTAACTTTACTCCGAACTCCTATTCAAGGATTTCAATTTCTCATGTTTCAAAATCCACCAGATTAATAGGAGTTTTACCAGGTGATTAATTGTTCAATTAGTCAGGGCTGAAGAAGTGAGAATCTTCTTAAAGTCCTTCTCTATAGAAATTCTCACATTGTTTGAAAGGTATTCTTCATCCAAAGCTATCATATAATTAACCTAAAACAGAATTCTGCACTGGACAACCATGAGGTCTATGAATCTCGACATCTCAAGTCTCTGGGACACAAATGAGAGAATCACAGGCTAAAGGATATGGGGATAGTGCAGGCAAGTGGAGTTGAGATAGAAGATCAGCCATGATCTCATTGAATGGTGGAGCAGGCTCGAGGGGCCAAATAGTCTACTCCTGCACCTATTATGTTCTTATGTTGTGTTCTAAGTAGGCCTGATTGTTTAGCTAGCATCAGAAGTATCAACATATATGCACTTTTCTCATCCATCCTCATGAAAATGAGAAATTAAACCAATGGGTAACCTGTTATTTGGCTCATGCCTATAATGTAAGCTTGTATCAGGCTTAAGTTAATGCCTGATGCTAGCACATTTCACACCAGCCTGCCTTGATGAATGTTGTAAAGGATCGACATTAGGAACCAACCATTAGCTATTCCCCTATGTGATTGCTACATTGTGGATTTGAAGGGTACTTTACTAGCAAGTTCTAAAAATGGAGATGTAGGTTATAAAATGTAGTGTCAAAATTTGTGACTCGATGTTAATTTGTGAGAAATATAAAATGGAAAAAATTAGGTTACATCCAGTATCTAAGGGCAGATTGAATATGTTCCAGATGTGGAATAATTTACAACAGGTACTTATAAACCAATCTGGAATATGTAATGCCTGATGGAATCCAATTATTGAAGGTAGTCAAGTGAAAGGTCTTTGAGAATAGTGATATCAGAGGTTGAAGAGGGATAAATCTTGCTTAAAGTAACAATACAGAGTAAATTAAGCAAGTTATCACTTTAATTTTCAGCAAGTTATACATTATTCAGGCAGCACAGAAAAGATGTGTGGACTAGAATATGGTGGAACGTATTTTATATATGCACTTTTTACTGCAGCCTTGAATAAAAATCTGAATTGGAGGAGGGTGGCGGAGTTCCCTCTGCTGCAGAGACCCTGGATCCTAAACTCCTTTCCTGGAGTTTTCACACAACATGCTGAAATAACTTGGTCTCCTTATGTTAAAAAGACCCTCTCCAAACTGAGCACACTACAGTCCACTGAACCATTTGTAAACCACTTGGACCTAAATATAGTCTTTGTCCCCTCACTAACATTTATTGAAAGTGTATCAGACATTCTAGAGGCGATATTTCATCCAACTGCAGGTCTTTGTGATATCCAGCAAAGTGGAAACTTACCCCAATTACACTCTACAAGTGACTTCTTCCTCAGAGTGTTGGTGACAGCTAGATGCTTTCCAGCCCAGCTTTTCTGAACCTGGCCCACCTGTATAGTCGAAGTGTTCTTCCCACATTTTTATTAAATCATCTGCCCTTGGCTTATTTCAGATTCTTCTTCCTTGGTATGTTGGCCAGAGTACGCTGACTTCAGATGGGGGCTGTGTTTTGCACGAGTTCTTTCCTCTCTTCCCATTCAATTCAGAATTTTGTTTTGAAATGTTCAGATTGTGCTGCAGATACGCAAGATGTAGATTCATGCCCTTGCCACACAGTGAGTTTTCCAATCTCAGCTGTGCTGTTGTGGTTGGAGGAAGTACTGAATAGAAGGTAGAGAGAGGTATTGTAGCCCTGATCTGCTTGGTCACCTTATAATATCTCACCGTAGAGCGATGGGTGTAGGCATGTCTTTACGTCGCCCTCTTCACTGGAGACGGAGGGCATGAGAGTGTTCCAATGGAAAATGGGAAAAGACTAACTTCAAAATAAAACTGCCCTGTATTATGTGCTCAAATACAGATTTATCGGCTCAGAAACTGCAGACTTCTGCTTTAGCTGAACTTTTGTACAGTTTTCTCCAGTCAACATTGATTAAGATTTTATTTTTGAAAATGTTTTAGTGGGGTATTAAGTTTAGATTGTACCAAGAATAGCCAAGCGTCCAGCCCTGTCACAAAGTGCCTATCTGAAAATAACATGTAAACTCGTCAACCTTCAGTGTTCCACGATCTACCTGCAATCAGGTTGCCCTTTTGGCTCAACAAAGAAAATGTCATCTGGGATGTGGTCTTCCAAAATCAACAGTGTTATGTTCTATTGCATGTTACCTTGTACGAGACATGCTTAGTGGTGCAGGATAGTTCGCTGCTCTTGTCCTAATTTCTTCCTCTTTCCCTCCCCACAAATGGTATTGCGAGATGTATTTTGACTTGGAACTGGTTAAGTTTTACCATTAGAGTTTGAGTTCAAGACTAGAATTCAATCTGGCTTCCTCACACAGGAGTACCAGCTAATGCCACCCTCCTTGCCATTTCATATCTTTGACGCAAATATACGGGCAAGATGTGTGGCAACACATACTGAGGTGCAGTATGAAGGGTATGCAAAGCAGTCACTACCAAATGTATCTTAGTGCTTTGCATCTTAGTGCATTATTGCTTTTTAGATTAATCTCATAAGTAGAAAAGAGTAACTGAGGCTGTGTGTTGTTTTGAAATTGAGGGAAGATAATGGATGCAAGGACTAGGTGGGGATCATGCCTTATACAATTGGCCAAAGTCCCAAAATAGGGCCTGTGGTGAGGGGGAGAGGGGAAACGGGACGTTGGATGAGAAGATTGCAAAATAGAATTGTAAAAGGTTCTGCCTTTTTTAATTTGCATAAACAAAATCCGTAAGGTTATTGAATGGTAAGGACTGCTTATGTAGATAGTTTGTTCTCAGAAATTGTGTTGTGTGCTGTCCTGCCCATAATAAATAAATTTTAATCTGCCCTTTCTGCCATTCTTGGTCAGTTCCTAGTCAGACCATGCCTACAGTGCTGTCCACATTTAATGCTTTGTTTTCAGATTATCAGCCACGCCTTTGGGAGTAACTGATGAATTTGCAAAGCACATTGAGCCCGAAAAGCTTGATATTTCTTTTTGCCCTTCCCCATTGATGCATTTTAATTCAAAAAACTGCAGTAAAGCTATTTCACTGTTCTAGAAACTACTTCCTCGCTTGTGTGCATGCTGGAGGCTGTATTGCATTTAACAAAGCATTGGGTACAGGAGACCGATAAATGGAGGAATACTGGAGGCTCATCACTATAGAAAGCATTGTAAAACATTTTCTGAATTATTTTCGTTAACCACTTGAAGTTACCACAATTTCTCCCCTCCCCCCCAAACTTTTCTACCCCTTCCACCCTCCTTCTCTTCTGTACATGTAAATAAACTCATCCATTGTATTGTGTGTTCTCAGATGGACCACCAGTGATAGCACACTATGATATTTCTGACACTAACTCCGACCCAGATGTACTGAACGTCGACAATCTTCTTGCAGCTGCTGCCGTCCAGGAGCAATTCTCTTTCGGACATCACGAGTTTAAGGTGAACACGGTTAGGAACCGAGGACTGCTGGAACAATGCGTGGCAGGTCAGTCGAACGAGAAAAGTATTTGCCTTTTTTCCTTTGTCTCTGCATTATATGAAGTAATTTTGTTACAATTATACAAAGACATTTTGAGCCATTGTCCGACTCTTTGTTTCCTGAGCTGGATTTCCCTGTCAGCTGATTTGGTGATGACAATCTGTGACACGGAACAACTGGCATAATAACATACAAAAAGAACATCAGGCTGCTTATGTCCACCCCATCCAGTCATTCCTGCAACCTTGTATGCTCATCCCCTAACTTTTCTAGAAAGGGCAAAACAACCTATGGTTAATTTAGGAAATTCCTCTGGTTTCATCATATCACAACTAATAAGCAACTTCTTTCCCCCCACCCCCATAACTATAGTCAAGTTCCCTTTTTAAAGGATTACTGCAACTCCATGCTCAGTGTTGCAGTTTCCTGAAAACTACATATTTCCTGCCCCCAACCTAACTCTTTGCCTATAGTTTTCATTGACTTGACTTCCCTGTCCATTTCAAACCTAACTGGACTGTGTCCAATCTATTCATCAGTTTAAAATTTCAGTCTATGTGCTTTTCCAGGACTAAATAACCCTAATTTTTGGAACCTAGCCGTAAGTATAATTTAGTGTCATTCTGGACACCCTTCTCTACACCTCTATGGAACCTTTATATCCTTCACCATATTGAGAACCAAAACTGGAGCACAATACTCCCGAGTAGGGATATACATGACTATGTTAGGAATCCCTAATAACTGTGTCTCACTTTCCAAATGTTACTGTAACAAATCCCTTCCTACCAAAATGAAACTCATGGACCTATCATTTTCGGGGTCCAATTTCTTCCCCTTCTTAAATAATAGGATCACATGAATAATCCTCCAATCCAAGGGAAGCAACCTAGACCTCAATGTACTATTGAATACAAGAGACAGTGGTCACATAACTTCTCCCATTTCCCTGTGGCAAATGGCATCAGGATTGGTAACACTATCAAACTTAAGTAAATTCATTTTAGCCATTTCTGAAGCTATTTCTAATGAAACATTTTTAGTTACACATTTGTCCTGTAACACAAAAGCAGTGTCATTAGCTTGAAAAGCAAAAACTGTCTCTTTTTAGCTCATCAGCATATCTTTAATCTCCAAACCTAACCTGCCGAGGTCAAATGTGTTCCTTGATTGTTCCGACTTCTAACACAACTGAAAAACGCTTTGCTGTCACAAGTGCAATTATCTTTTTTCCTAATACCTGAGCATTCCTAATATTGGCTTTAGTTATTCTCAGCTGTTGTTAATACTTTTTAAACAAAGCGTTACAAAGTATTTACAGCACAGAAACAGGCCATTTGGCCCAACAGAACCATGCGGCGGTGTTTATGCTCCACACGAGGCTCCTCCCACCCCTCTTCACCTAACCCGACCAACATATTCTTCTATTCCTTTCTCCCTCACGTGCTCATCTAGCTTCCGCTTGAATGCATCTATGCTCTTCGCCTCAACTACTACCTGTGGTAGTGAGTTCCCTTGGTCTTACTTTCTTGACAATCAGACCGTTTATACATAGAGAAATTAAACTAAAAAGATACTACCCTATTTATCCATTTAGGCTTTACTTTACCTTTAACACCCCTTTCCTTTATTACATTTCAGAGGCCCATTGAGTACAATTGAAGACGAATATGCCACTGTATTTTCTGTTTGTACCCATGGTATAAATACCACATGCAATGAGTAATTGAGCCATCCAGAGCCAGGTTTAATCTCTGGTTTGTACTGAGTTACTAATCTCAGCAGGGAGCAAGCAGGCATGCTACAATTAATCTCAGTAATCTTGGGCTAGGAAGTGAAAAATTGCTCATGATCTCTGTTGTTGCTCAATATCCAGTGACCCCACTGCTGGACCTTTGTGTGAAACCATACCCCAACACAAGGCAACAACTTTAGGAGAGTAGGCAGTGAATAATTGGGGTGAAAAAGTGAAGCTTACAACAGATTAAGGTGATTGATATCATGATTCGCATGACGAGTTCTCAAAGCAAAAATCTGTCATCGTTGACCTGGCTTTCATAGCAGAGCCGGGTCCTTGCTCATTGGTGGTGGTTCCATTGGGAGGAACTTTCAACTGCAGTGGGGGTGTAAAACGGATGCTGGTGGATCACCCGTTTTATGCCCCGCAGAAGTTGACAGTTCCACCCATGGTTGCTGGAGATAGGTTTCTTTAAAGTGCGATTTTCATTAATGTGTGTGTGAAGAGAAGAAGCTGTTATAGTTTAAACCACAAGCACGTTTTGTTTTATGAAATGGTCTAGTAATAGTTCTGTGAAAATTATATCTTAATTTGGTAATGTAGCTTGATATAAAATGCATTCTGTTAGCCCAATCCATTGCTTGTGGTGTGGTACAGTTTATTAATTTTTTCGTCTGCACTTTCTTTGGCCAAAAGAACAGGCTAGGGATCTGCTTGCAGGTCAATGTCAATTTATGGTTAACCGTTGGAAGGTGTTCAGGAGTGGGCCATGGTGACTGTTCTTTGTTTAATAATTCACCATGTGGGGAACCATAAATGTAAACACAGGTTGGCCCACTTTTAGACACAGTGCATTGGACCCCAATGAGCTGAGTTGTTATGCTGCCCTCACCCACATCGCACAAACTATTATACAGTTGGCTACCAACCTCTGTTGGTCAGTTTTGACAATTATGCGCAATACAGTGAGTCCTAGTGTGATTTTTTTTTTTGGATGTCAATCAATTATTTAACAGTATTAATTTAACATACGTGCATAGTGTTTGGAAAGTTACCATTTGATCTACTTGTACTAAGGCCTATATTGGCGTTCTAATGCGCTGTGTTACAGAGAAGTGAGTGCCTATGGTTCAACATGCAGTGAATTGGTGATCACATGGCGATACCAAGCACTTTTCCTGAGGGAGGAAGGAAGAGTTATTCTTGGCTGCTTTGCATAACTTCTATTAATGGTTATGGATTGTTAGACCAAGTTCTGGAAAAAAGAAAACTTGCCTTTCTCATCTCTCTCAAGGGATCGTAAAGTGATTCACAAACAATGAATTCATTTTAAGCGCAGTTATTGTTATGTAGGTAAAAACAGCAGTCTTGCATCAGGGTGCCAGAAACACCAATGAAATGGAAAACCAGTTAATCTATTTTGGTGTTGATTGAGAGAAGAATATTGGCCTGGTGGCCAGGACTCGGAGACCTTTTGCACCTCTCCAAATAGTGCCACAGAATATTTAACGCTCACCTACTTAAGCAGATGTGGCCTTGATTTGTCATCATCATAGGCAGTCCCTCTGAATCGAGGAAGACTTGCTTCCACTCTTAGTATGAGTTCTTAGGTAGCTGAACAGTCCAATACGAGAGCCACAGACTCTGTCACAGGTGGGGCAGATAGTCGTTGAGGGAAGGGGTGGGCGGGACTGGTTTGCAGCACACACTTTCCGCTGCCTGCGCTTGATTTCTGCATGCTCTCGGCGATGAGACTTGAGATGCTCAGCATCCTCCCGGATGCGCTTCCTCCACTTAGGGCGGTCTCTGGCCAGGGACTCCCAGGTATCAGTGGGGATGTTGCACTTTATCAGGGAGGCTTTGAGGATGTCCTTGAAATGTTTCCTCTGCCCACCTTTGGCTCGTTTGCCATGAAGGAGTTCCGAGTAGAGCGCTGGCTTTGGGAGTCTTGTGTCAGGCCTGCCTTGATTTAATGGCTTATCTGAAAGATGACAATGCAGCACACCCTAGAACAGCATTGAAATGTCAGCCTGGGTTAAATGCTTGAGTCCTGGAGTGGTACTTGAACCCCTCAACCTTCTGACTCAGACAAGTTGACCCAAAGGTTTCCTACCTGTTCTTTTGGCTGGGATCATTTGTAGCATGGGGAGACTATAGAAAAGGAAAGAGATACCGGAAAAGGAAGGAGAGTATTTGGGGAAGGAAGATTTTCTCTACATTTGAAGTGCTAGTGATTATTCACTTTCATGGGGCAATTAATTTTGCCCAAGTGAAATATGTCTGAATACTCATGCTAAGGTTGTGTTTGCTTTTGGTTGCTTGCAGGCCAATTAGAAGAGAACTTCATAGCAGCTGATGGCTCTACAGGTTTCTCTGTACCAGTAAAGGAAGAAATCCAGATTGCCTCCTCAGATAGCGAGGTCGAAATTGTAGGAGTCCAAGAAGATACAAGGTACAAGCAATTCATCCTCTACATCAATAACAGGAAAATCCCTAGCCCCAAAAGCCCTTCAGGCATGGTCTAGAAATAGTAATTTCCTACCAAATGACTAGCATATTCATAAAATAATCACATATCATGATTCATTGTAAAAGATTAAAGAAAAAGGTACTACGGCAGAAGTGTAAACGGTAGACCTGTGTCCAGATGTGAGCCTGTACTATATAGTATTACATGGCAGCCATTCAGCCCAACAGGTCCATGCCGGTGTTTATGCTCCACATGAGCTTCCTCCCACCTTTCTTCATTTAACTTCATCAACATATCCTTCTATTCCTTTCTCCTTCATGTGTTTATCTAACTTCCCTATAAATGCATATATGCTAGTTGCCTCAAGTACTCCTTGTGGTAGCAAGTTCCACATCCTAAACACCCTTTGGGTAAAGAAGTTTCTCATGAATTCCCAATTGGATTTTTTTTAGTAACTATCATATTTACAGGGCCCCTAGTGGAAACATCGTCTCTACGTCTACCCTATCAAACCTTTTCATAATCTTAAAGACCTCTCTCAGATCACCCCTCAGCCTTCTCTTTTCTAGAGAATCGAACAACAGCCTGTTCAATCTTTCCTGATGGGTATAACCTCACAGTTCTGGTACCATCCTAGTATAGCCTTTTTATAATATGGAGACCAGAACTGTTCACTGTACTCCCAATTGTGGTCTAACCATGGCTCTATATAAGTTTAACATACCTTTTCTACTTTTCAATTCTACCTCTGTAGAATTAAACCTTAGTATTTGGTTTGCTTTTGTTATGGCCTTATTGACTAGCATTGCAACTTTTAGTAATTTGTGTAATTGTACTCTTTAAAAAAAATAAACCCGAGTGCTTTTTTTTTTACTCTTTTAATGACTTTATTAACGATCTGTGCCCTCAGATCCCTCTGCTCCTCTACCCCATTAAGATACTTATTTTCCAAGGAGTATATGGCCTCCATATTCTTCCGACCAAAATGTACCACTTCACACTTATCGATATTGAAGTTCATTTGCCAATTAACTCGTTAATTCTTCATTTATTAATGTCTTCCTGTATTTTGTTGCAGTCCTCCTGCATTAATTACACCCACAATATTGTGTCGACCTCAAATTTTGAAATTGAACTTCTGATTCCCAAGTCCAAATCGTTTGTTAATATTGAACAATAATGGTCCCAGCACCGATCCTTGTGGAACACCACTTTCCATATGTTCTGACCTTAGACATAAGCTTAGATGCAGCACCTTATTGAAGGCCTTTTGAAAATCCCAATGTATTATGTCTGCTGCATTACCCTTGTCTACCCTTTCTGTTACTACAAAGAATTCAATAAGGTTGGTCAAGAATGACCGTCCCTTTTGAAATCATGCTGAAACATAGAAAATAGGTGCAGGAGTAGGCCATTCGGCCCATCGAGCCTGCACCACCATTCAATATGATCATGGCCGATCATGCAACTTCAGTACCCTATTCCTGCTTTCTCTCCATACCCCTTGATCCCTTTAACCGAAAGGGCCACATCTAACTCCCTTTTGAATATATCTAACGAACTGGCCTCAACAACTTTCTGTGGTAGAGAATTTCACAGGTTCACAATTCTCTGAGTGAAGAAGTTTCTCCTCATCTCGGTCCTAAATGGCTTACTCCTTATCCTTAGACTGGGACCCATGTTCCGGGAACATTCTTCCTGCATCCAACCTGTCCCAATCCCATTAGAATTTTATATGTTTCTATAAGAACCCCTCTCATTCATCTAAATTCCAGTGAATATAAGTGTAGTCGATCCAGTCTTTCTTCATATGTCAGTCCTGCCATCCCAGGAATCAGTGGTGAAACTTTGCTGCAAGAATGTCCTTCCTCAGATTAGGAGAACAAAACTGTGTACACAATATTCAAGGTGTGGCCTCAACAAGGCCCTGTACAACTGTAGTAAGACCTCCCTGCTCCTATACTCAAATCCCCTTGCTATGAAGGCCAACATTTGCCTTTTTCACCGCCTGCTGTACCTGCATGCCAGCTTTCAGTGACTGATGTACCATGACACCCAGGTCTCGTTGCACCTCCTCTTTTCCTAATCTGTCACCATTCAGATAATATTCTGCCTTCCTGTTTTTGCCACCAAAATGAATAACCTCACATTTATCCACATTATACTGCACCTGCCATGCATTTGCCCACTCACCTAACCTGTCCAAGTCACCCTGCAGCCTCTTAGCATCCTCCTCACAGCTCACACTGCCATCCAGCTTAGTGTCATCTGCAAACTTGGAGATATTACATTCAATTCCTTTGTCTAAATCATGAATGTATATTGTAAATAGCTGGGATCCCAGCACTGAAACTTGCGCTACCCCACTAGTCACTGCCTGCCATTCTGAAAAGGACCCGTTTATTCCTACTCTTTCCTTCTTGTCTGCCAACCAGTTCTCTATCCATATCAATACATTACCCCCAATACCATGTGCTTTAATTTTGCACACTAACCTCTTGTTGAGACCTTGTCAAAAGCCTTTTGAAAGTCCAATTACACCACATCCACTGGTTCTCCCTTGTCCACTCTACTAGTTACATCTTCAAAAAATTGTAGAAGATTTGTCAAGCATGATTTCCCTTTATAAATCCATGCTGACTTGGACTGATCCTGTCACTGCTTTCCAAATGCGCTGCTATTACATCTTTAATAATTGATTCCAACATTTTCCCCACTACTGATGTCAGGCTAACCGGTCTATAATTCCCTGTTTTCTCTCCCTCCTTTTTTAAAAAGTGGGGTTACATTAGCTACCCTCCAATCCATAGGAACTGATCCAGAGTCTCTAGAATGTCGGAAAATGATGACCAATACATCCACTATTTCTAGGGCCACTTCCTTAAATACTCTGGAATGCAGAGTATCAGGCCCTGGGGATTTATCAGCCTTTGATCCCATCAATTTCCCTAAGACAATTTCCTGACAAATAAGGATTTCCTTCAGTTCCTCCTTCTCGCTAGACCCTCGGTCCCCTAGTATTTCCGGAAGGTTATTTGTGTCTTCCTTCGTGAAGACAGAACCGAAGTATTTGTTCAATTGGTCTGCCATTTCTTTGTTCCCCATTATAAATTCACCTGATTCTGATTGCAAGGGACCTACAATTGTCTTCACTAATCTTTTTCTCTTCACATATCTATAGAAGCTTTTGCAGTCACTTTTTATGTTCCCAGCAAGCTTACTCTCATACTCTATTTTCCCCCTCCTAATTAAACCCTTTGTCCTCCTCTGCTGAATTCTAAATTTCTCCCCGTCCTCGGGTTTGCTGCTTTTTCTGGCCAATTTATATGCCTCTTCCTTGGATTTAACTCTATCCTTAATTTCTTTTGTTAGCCACAGTTGAGCCACCTTCTCCGTTTTATTTTTATGCCAGACAGTGATGTACAATTGTTGAAGTTCATCCATGTGATCTTTAAATGTCTGCCATTGCCTATCCACCGTCAACCCTTTAAGTATCATTCGCCAGTCTATTCTAGCCAATCCGCGTCTCATACCATCGAAGTTATCTTTCTTTAAGTTCAGGACCCTATTCTCTGAATTAACTGTGTCACTCCCCATCCTAATGAAGAATTCTACCATATTATGGTCACTCTTCCCCAAGGGGCCTCGTACAACAAGATTTCTAATTAATCCTCTCTCGTTACACAACACCTAGTCTCGAATGGCCTGCTCTCTTGTTGGTTCCTCGACATATTGGTCTAGAAAACCATCCCTTATACACTCCAGGAAATCCTCCTCAACCGTATTAGACTTTCTGTCTATCCTTCCTGAATATTGAATACCCCTGGATGTTGAGTTCCCAGCCTTGGTCACCCTGGAGCCATGTCTCCGTAACCCCAATTGCATCATATCCGTTAACAGCTATCTGCTGTATTATATTTTCAGTTTCTAGATGTTTTTCTTATTACATCTTTAAGTAAAGATTCCATCATCTTTCCTACCACCAACATCAAGCTCACTGGTCTATTGTTCCCAGGGATAAAAACAGAAAATGCTGGAAACACTCAGCAGATGAGGCAGCATCTGTGGAGAGAGAAACAGAGTTAACATTTCAGGTCGATGACCTTTCGTTAGAGATGTGACAGATTTTAAGCAAGTGCAGGGGCTGGGAAAGGGAGGGGAGGGGAGGAAAGAACAAAAGGGAAGATCTGTGCTAGGGTGGAAGACAGGACTGATTAAATAACAAACGGTATGATAGTAAAAAGCAAAAGGAGATGGTTAATGGAACATGTAAAGTCACAAAAGATGAGTCTAGAAGAGATGTAAATGGGAATGGCAGAATCATCAACAGCTGCAATGTGAAAAAATTGGGGCAGAGGTTATGGTCTGAAATTGTTGAACTCAATGTTGAATCCAGAAGGCTGTAAAGTGTCTGATCGAAAGATGAGGTGCTGTTCCTCGAGCTTACGTTGAGCTTCATTGGAACAGTGCAAGAGGTTGAAGACAGAGGTCAGAGTGTGAGTGGAGTGGAGAATTAAAGTGACAGGTGACCGGAAGCTCAGGGTCATGCTTACGGACTGAATGGAGGTAATCAGCAAAGTGGTCCCATTTTGCATTTGGTTCGATCTGTTACATAGCTAAAACGTTTTCCAGTTCTGACGAAAGATCATCGACCTGAAACATAACTCTTCCTTCTCTCTCCACAGATGCTGCCTGACCTGCTGAGTGTTTCCAGCATTTTCTGTTTTTATTTCAGATTTCCAGCATCAGCAGCATTTTGTGTACTTTGACTCAAGCAGTGCATAAACGCAGCATGGACTGGTTGTGCCAAATGGCCCATTTCTGTGGCACATATCCTATGTAATCCTAGTTCCCTGGGCTTGTTCTATCTCATTTTTGTATATGGGAATCACATTAGCTGTCCTCTGGCGCTATTCCTTTTTCTAATGAATGTTTATATCTATGTAATAGTGTACCTGCTATCTCTTCCCTTACTTATTTTAATATGCACGAATGCAATCCATCCGGACAAGTTTAATTTGTTTATCAATTATCTCCACCATTTCTATCTTAAATGTATTTATACCTTTTTTTGATCTGTCATGACAACCATGTTGCCCTCTCTGGTAAATATTTATTTAATGTTTCTGCCATTTCACTGTCATTACCTGAGAGTTTATCGTGTATCCCTTTGTGGCCCTATCCCTACCTTATTCTTTCATTATTTATGTGTCTGTTGAATACTTTACTATTTTTTTTATATTCCTTGATAACTTTGTAGATTCTCTTTGCCTTTCTAATTGTGTTTTTTTTTTTACTTCTTTCCTAATCTTTTCATATTCCCTTTTGTCATCCTCTCCTTTGTTGTATGCCTTTATCTTTAGTTTCAATTTGGACTCATTTCTTTATTCATCCATGGTGCATCATTGCTGGCTGGTTTGTTCTTGCTTTTTAGTGGGATATATTTTTCCCGGATGCTATTATCGCTGTTTTGAATCTTTCCCGCTGCTGTTCTGTTTCTATGTTTGTCAGTAAATTTTTCAAATTTATTTTCCCTAGTTCCGTTCTTCCTCTTAAAATCATTTTTTCCCCCAATATATTTACTTTTGACTTCTGAACATCCCTGATTTTAAATGCTCCACCATTGCCAGCCGTGCCTTTAGCTGCCTTAGTCCTAAGCTCTAGAATTCTCCTCCCTAAATCTCTCTGCCTCCCCATTTCTCTTTCCTCCTTTAAGACGCTCCTTAAAACCTACCTCTTTGACAAAGCTTATGGTCATTTGCCCTAACAGCTCCTTATTTGACTCGCAGTCAGATTTTTTTTTGATAACCAGGTGAAGCAACCTTGGGACGTTTTATTACGTTAAAGGCGCTGTATAAATATAATATAAGTTGTTGTCTTATGTCCGTCTTAATCTTTATCTTGAACCTTATGTTGTGATCGCTATTGCTTACAACTTAATTGAGAGAGGGGAACCTTCAAAAGCCACAATAGGGTTTTATATCTAAAGAACATAATCAGAATTAAATGGATCTATTTCATATATATTGCCCACTGAATTATTAAACTTATAAATTCTACCAATAATTGCTTATCAATTAGACAAAGGGAATGGTAAAAATTTATTTCTGCATTCCTGAGGAAAGGCCATGTGCTCTTTCCTGTCCGTCTGTAGCTTGGTCCTATTTTTCAGGTTGCACATGGGACATTGATAGATGCACTGCATTCACTTTACAGACCAGAAAGGCCTAGATTCATTTTCCTTGGTCTGTGCTGTGTTAGCGACTCTCAGCCATGTGATGGGGGCTCTACAATTGGTTTCAGCACCTCTTGGCCAGATATTGGCCAGATTTCTCATTATAATCACTGTCTTGACCTCTGCTAGAAAGAGTACATTTGTGGGCATTACATAGGACAAGATTGGACTCCGCTGTGTTGTCCTCATAACATAAGAAATATGTTATGGTAAAATAACCTGTTGGTGCACTCTAGATTTGCATGTGAAGAATGATTAAGTGGAACAGATACTGAAAGGCCACTTGTATTTATGGAACCATTGCTATCTTAGACGAGGAAGGAAACTGGCAGTGGGGCAGTGGGAAGGAAATTGGCAGTGGGTTGACTGATGATGAGGTGGACTCTTAAAAGAAAATCCGATCCTTATCAAAAATGTGAATTTAAAAATGCTAAAGGGACTTCAAAAATGAGATGTCATCATTTTTTTTTTACTTGCTTGCAAACAGGTGCACTCAGACTAGACCTGGTGTCATTCAGAGCTGTCCGGCATGGAAGCAGAGTTCTCATTCATACTGCCTCAGCAGCAGGGCGCAGCAACAGCAAATGCATTCGTGGGCTGCCGTTTCCCAGCCAACCTGGAGTGGGCCGCCGGAGGTTGTTGACCTTACCCTCGATGAAGACGCTAGACGCAGATACTTGCTGTGAGGAATCATATTGTGCTGTCTTTGTTCTGTGGTGCAGGAAGAGGAGAAAGAAAAAGAAACTTGCTTGGCATCTCCTTTCTATTCAAAGATTTGAAAAGTTATTATTTTGCTTTTTTCATTGAGTGGAGTTTCTGTAGTTTCCACCATTTTAGTACTGTCCAAAAAGGTATGTTTCACAATTGTCCTAAAATATCAATACATCAGCATTGTGGGGTCCATATTGGGAGAGAGTGGGTTTCTAAATGGCTCTTTAATTTGTATTTTACTTTGTGCCAGGTGTTTTAGTAGGTTACAGGACTTGCATTACGTATACCTGAATTGGAGTTAGACAGTTTATGATCAGAGCTAAACTTGGCACTTAGATGCTGTTACCAGGCTGGAGCTGGATGCACTATAAATCTTTGCAGCAAGTAAGTAGTTGACTGCAACTTTCTTTAAATTTAAGAGCTGGTTCAGCAGAAGCTGAATTTGATTGTTTGAGACTAGTGACAGGCTCTCCTGCTTCTGAGCTCCGAGTGTGTAGCGCCGGGTCATTTTAATTACAAAATGTGCCAGCGTTGCAGCCTATGATACTGAATGGGTGTCCTTAATGATGCACAGACACAAGAGGAAATTTAAAGTTAACCATCAGAATAATGGTACTGCCTATTTAATCTGGCACTGAATCCAAGATTATTCGTGGCTTAATCCCATACTTCATTGTGCTAAATGTGATCTGATGGTTAGTTCAGCTTATTCAGTCACATGGAGATTGCCCAGTTGCTGAGTATAAGTAGTTGTGTCTATCTAACAGATGTACCTTTCACTCACATTAATTTCCAACAGTTCTCTACTTACTAACCTTCATGTTTGAAGCCCGTTTCACTGCTGCTGCCTGGTAGCCCTGCAGTTGCAATTGCAAATATATTATAAAGAAATTATAACTGAAGGAATGGTTTCCATTCTTGCCCCAATAGATTTGATGTCAGTTATTATCTCTCTATAACAAATGGCTGACCTCTAGCCAGTTAAGCATGTTTATAAGGTTAACTGTCTTCCCCATTTTAATGGGTTTTTAAAATAATTCCCATGATGTCCAGTGCTGGCAGCGATAAGTTATTGACGTAACTGGCAGTAATTGAAAATAAAATCTTCAGCTACAGAGGAATTGTATATTTGCAACCAGTTCGAGAGGAAGCTGATTATGAAATTTGTTAGAATTTGAGAAGTGTTGCCCTTTTGTCCAACTCCCTCATTGACCTCCAAGGAACACTGAAAGGTTAACAGCAGTTGTAAGACATTTAAATAGTGATTTTTAAAAATCAAGAAAGTTCCAACAGATCAACAATGAGGAAATTTCTTGTGCAAACCACCAAATTGACAAGAATATGTTAATGATGCAACTTGGTTGGAGAGGTTGTGGGTATAAAGTTACAGATAGGGCCAAAGGGGAACTCTTACTTTGAAAGTAGTTGAGAGCTGCTGTTGATGGCTTATTCTGGTGTCGGCATCTGAGCTATTACTGCTGTGAAGAGCGATGAGCAACATACATTTTTGAAAGATCAAGAATTAAAAGTAGTAATTTGCATGCTTCTTTTCCCCGCATGACTTTTTTCGGGGGTAGTTCTTCGAACAGCCAGGAAAGCACTATTCTGAAAACTCTTTGTGTTCCCATCATGTTTGCCACCTAAGGGAATTTTACATGTCAGCAGTAGTATATTTAATGCTGCACAAACTTTTGCAACTTTTTCCCCCCAGGCATTTTGGTAATTTGTAGTTTCAAGCATGATTGTCACCTAGTTGTCATTCATGACATATCGGCCACTGTCTGTGGTGGCTTAAGTCAAATATGTTAAATCTTGCAGTAAACGTAGTGCATGGCACTATAATAGTGGTGCAGCAAGGTATGCTTTACAGAGCACTTACTTTACCTTTGGTGCTCAGATCAGTTTTATTTGGTGAAATGCACCAAAAATGAAAGGGGAGCTCACTGGGTAATTGCATCGGATCAGGAGATTCTCAGGTTTATGCTGTTAGCTGATTTCAGCTTGGACAGTGCGAGTGCTACAATTTCTTTCAGTGCCCCTGCTCGTGATCTGTGCTAGAAGGTTATACGTGTGCACTTCAGGTGAAGACAGGATTAGGATTGGTTGTGATGCTTCCCCTTGGTTGAGTAGCCTGCCAACCCTGTGAATCATAGATTCTTACAGCACAGGAGGGAGTCATTCGGTCCATAGTGCCTGTGTCGGCATTTAGTCTCACTCCCCTGCTCTTTCCCCATAGCCCTGCAAATTGCTTGCATATAATAAATGGCCAAATGACAGAAATAGTGGAAGGAAGACATTTATACATTGTGATCTTTTTTCTTTTTAAATTTGGCATAATAGATCTGCTCTCTTCCTAATTAAGACTCCAAAGAAAGGCTATCTATCCTGTTGTAGCATTGTGCTAAATGGCAATTTAAATTTATGTATAAAGTTGCTGAAAATGAGCCTGCTGGTGGAAGCCGTGTTAAGTATTTCAGCAGCCTTCAGTTACAGGCCTGAGACTGTTTCTCAACTCACCAACGAAGTTGTCCGATGAGCTGGCATTCCATCTTAGTGACAAGTACCGATCAAGTACCAACAGGATGTTGCTGGAGCTTTTAAACAGAAATGTACCTTTTTGGTCACAAGTGTCAATGATCATCCTTAAAAGCCACTAAAACCCAGTGTGTGTGCTAACTGTGTGAATTTTATTTTAATTTGTGTTTGTCTTTATGCTTTTCCCCCAAAGTTTTGTGCATTTTTGTTTTAGGAAGGGAGTCTGAGCAACAATAGATTTTTTTTCTGAGTTCTACTATCCTGCAGCTAGTATTTAATGTTAACCACCATAGCTTTTTTTAATCAGGGGCGTATTAGGAAGTGTTCAAATTTTGGTGCAGGATCTCTAATGGTATCAAAACAATTCGATCCCAAGATCAAGTCTGATGCTCTGCTCTTGACTATTGCACAGTGATTTCTATTTTTCGAGGTTGCTACTGAGCTGCATGGAGACTGTAGTAGACTCTTGTCTGCAGGTTCCCAGACTATGAGTGATACTCAGCTTCCTGTGGTGCATAGGTTTAAAAAACAAATTAAACAACACTCCCCTGTCAAAATAGAGGCAAAGAATCCAGTTGTTACTCAAAATGCAAGTGCTTGGTTGTGGATTTTAGTACTTTTAGGGTTTATCTCGGTATAGGACAAAAGGGGGCATTTTATGTAGAAGATAACACACAACCTCAAGATGCATAGAGGCATGCTCAAAACGCAACATAACCTGGGTTCTTAACAGCTTAGCTAGTGTTCATGGAGATAGTTTTACTCTTTGGCAAGTTTTTCTTTGGCAGACATAGAAACATAGAAAATAGGTGCAGGAGTAGGCCATTCGGCCCTTCGAGCCTGCACCGCCATTCATTAAGATCATGGCTGATCATTCCTTCAGACAGGTTTATGTGACTATCAGGTGGCCGGAACTGAAATAGTATTTGTTCTGTCTAATTTGAACTGAAAACTTGTTGCATCATGTGATTTGGACCGAGCTCATGTTGTGCCACCTTGTTTGAACTACAGTGAGAGCCTGGTTTTATATACCTAGCTGTATGTCACTTGGCAATAATAGACTCTTCCACCGTACAGGATTAGGAACTAGTAGGTGCTATCATTACTAGTACCTAATGATGATGCTGTTTCTACAGAGAAATGCTGGCACTCCCTTATTTTTAAAAATTGAATTTTAATGTGGATACTTTGAGGTAGAATAGCACCTGATGTGATTTGGCAATGCACTTCACTGCATGATGTATTTGCTAAATCACCAGTGGCCTCATGAGTTGTGATCCTGTTTATATCGATTGTGAGAGGTATTTTCATTCCATCAACAAAACAAAAAGTTTCACAGTGAGCCGCAGGGGCTTCAAACTTTGAACACAGTTGCTTCCAAGTGTGGAGATCTCATCCATCACTTGGATATGTAGGCTTCATTTCCAGTGATTTTTAGCAGCTTTTCAACCTTAGTGCAATATTGTTTCAAAGTGTTCCACCTCAGGGCAAAGAGAAATAGCCATAGTTTGTGTCTTTGGGCGGGTAAATAAAACTAAGATCTGGAATGAAGAAGTTACTCATTGGGCAGCTTAGCCTTTTCCAGCGACTGAGGTTTAGGTTAATGTTGGTGTGCTTGCCCACTGTAGAGTAACTTTTCATTCAGTAGCGGGGAGAGAGCAGCTCCAGTGGGGAAAAAGGGTGAAGAACCTGCGGTTAGGGAAGAGGCCGTTGAAAGAAATATTACATTAAGATTTGTTTGGTATGCTCTTGAAACCGCACCTATGTTGGCCAGCAAAAAGAAATGCTTGCTTCACAGTCCAAGGAGATAAGCATATCAAGTTATGGCAATAAATAGTCACGGATCCTTCTCTGTTTGGCAGTTTGCACTCTGCCTGAACTCAAGTTGGGGCTGGGCTACCGTGGCAAAGTACAAATTTGTATCTGGTCAAAGTTGAACTTAGTCAGAGCAAAATGAAGTATTATTTAAATAAGTATTGCATCTGGAACACTTCTGATTTTAATCAGACTAAATGGTAATATTTTGTGCATGCCTGCATTTTCCTGTCCACCTGACCCATACTGTGTCCCCCCACCCACACATATTGCATTCTTTCTTTTCTTCAAGCATAATGGACCTCCCCTACCTAAAGCTGGACATCTGGATCCAAATCCTTTATTTTTTTTTAAACTTTGTTCCCACACAATATTTGCTTTTTCTTCACAATACATAGGCCAATATCACTAACATTTTTCTAGTTCTCAATACAGATTCTTGTGCAAAATTACTGTCACTGATAATTGGAAATTCCCATCTAATTTTCTCCATTCTCCCTTGCTCTACATGTGCACCAGCATTTGAGGATGGTTATTTTATTTTAATGAATATCCTGAGTGACGAGCTCACAGAATCAGTATATAACAGGTGAAGATACTCAATGAATAGTTGCTTTGGTTTTTTCAGCACTTAATGCTTTGTAGCAGTTTTTGACACCTGAAAAATAGTGGTGGGCATTGAGTTTAAAGTGTGTGTATGATGCTTTCCTCATTAGTGAAACCTGTGAGAAAACTGCAATACAATGCTGCTATCCAATTCCATGTGACTAGTAAGACATCTAGTTCTCTATTGCAAGGTGTTTGCTAATTTAAAAAAGGGGGGATGGTGTATGTACTTGATGTTCCTTGTCAAATGCTCTGCTCCTGAATCTTTCTAACTCGGCTCTGAGCAGTAATTGCAGCAGCATTAAGGAAGGACAGTTGAGGGTAGCTCTTCACCCGACACTCTTGACTTGTGATGCAGTGCGCAGTATGAGTCACTTGCCTCATTTCAATGTGTTGCCACCAGTATAGAGTTCTTCACTGATTTGTGAAGCTGCAGAAAAAATAAGAAAACAAGGCGGGGGATTAAACAGAGTCAGAGACTGATGGAGCGGTTACAGTGGCCTCTGCCCCTATAGAATTGGGGTCTGAGTCTGGTGATTAAAAGAATTTGTCCTTTAGATTGATTCTCCTCACCTTTCCCTTTCCCATTACTGTACAAAGGGGCAGCTTTCTCAATCACTCATTATGTGATACTGAGCCACACACACCAAGCATTGCCCAGGTTTGATCTTGGTCTCTCCTGAGTAAATTGACGTGAGCTCGGTTGCAGGTGGGAGCACTACAATTAATCTTAGTGTGCTAAAGCTAGAGAAGTCGGGGGGTGGAGGGGGAAGGGAGAGTTAGTGCTCACATCTCTGGATCACTATCCAGCGATCCCTGCTGAAAGGTGCACATATGTAGATGCCGGATGAAAACAGGATTAGGCTCAGCTGTGATGCCCCCATGGTAAAATAGTCTGACTATAATCACCGTCTATGCCCGCACTTGAAGAATACCCACTTATATGATGGATTGGAGGGCTGCCAATGTCCATGGGATCCTATCCCAGCATGAATCAGGATCCTGGAAGGGGAAGCTTGGGAAGAAAGTATAAGGCACTGTTGAGTAGACCACAGTTGTGCTTGAAGGAAAATTTTCTTGGGCTGATACCCACTGTAAGAAGCCCAGATGGTGGTAGCTTCCCTCAGCACATGAAGTTTTGCATAATTCAGACAGGAACTTCTGCTCTGGTTGCTGGGTGAATCATTAAGAGCCATAAAAGACAAGGTGAGGTATGAATTAAGGGTGGATACAATCTAATGGCATCGGCAGTAACAAGCAAGAGGGTATTTGCTTATCTGCTATTTAGGGGTATTTAGTGCAGAATTTCACCTTGTCCTAAAACAGGGCCCTGGTGTGTAACAAGCCGAACCGTACATATTTACCACCACAAACATTACTGCTTAAATTTAAATCTGGATACCTAGGCAGGGTGAGGGTTATTCTTCTTCTGTGTTTTCAGAACCACCTTCTGTTTGACATTTTGTTTCATGTTTGTTAAATTCTTTTGCGTGGGAATGGAATAAAGTTTGCTATTATTTTCTACTGAAAACAGGCACACACAATGGTAACAGCAAGAACAAAAAGATTTGAGGTATTATATTGCTTGTAAGTAAGTTTTTATTAAAGCATAAAAATTGTATAGAATTATTACAAGAGTTTTATGCGCAATATAAGGGAGCAATTCTAAATAATCCTCAGCATGTAAATTTAAGATCTGGTGAGATTGCACTAATTATGGATTTTGTTTTTTTGCCCCCTCTCAGTATTGATTGTTTTTTTTGAAAAATGTAAATACTGTTTGTGCTGCCTTGTCTGGAGCTGTGGTGGCAGTGTATAGATTTTTAACTGTTATGCAGTGATTATATGAAATAGAAAAGGAGAATAAAAATTTAACTTTTAAAATTCATTGTTGAAGGCTGACTTTTTTTGTAACGATCTATTGATCTTTTTGTTGCTCTGGGTAGTTGTCAAATATTCTCATAATCCATGCTCTTTTGAATTTTAAATTGATGAGTCCTCAGATTCATATTGGAGCTCCTCAAAATAGCATTGCAGTATTTCCTATGCGGCTTCTAATGTCATAACATTCAGAATCACCACATCTAAAAATATAGGAATTCTTAAAGGTGTGTTTCATTGATTCACAGTTACACACAGGGTGCTATAAGCAATAAGGTTTAGCTGCCATGCCTGAGTGAGTGGCTTTGTCCATCATCATAGGCAGTCCCTCAGAATTGAGGAAGACTTGCTTCCACTCCCAAAGTGAGTTCTCTGGTGGCTGAACAGTCCAATACGAGAGCCACAGACCCTGTCACAGGTGGGACAAACATTCGTCGAGGGAGGGGGTGGGCGGAGCTGGTTTGCCGCGAGCCCATTCCGCTGTCTGCGCTTGACCTCTTCACGCTCTTTGCGTTGAGACTCGAAGAACCAGGTGCACTTTCTCCACCTCGGGTGGTCTGCGGCCAGGGTCTCCCAGGTATCGGGGGTGATGTTGCACTTTACCAGGGAGCATCCCCCAATGCTGACACTGAGGGCTGCATCTCCACAGGACTGTGGGAAACTCACATGACCAGCTTTACTTTTGCTTTTTTTTTAAAATTTGACCATCTGTAAAGAAATCTTTTAAGTATATATATTTGTTGCACATTTCCACAATAGTGGCAGGACTGCATCCTATAGAATACCATTCATCAATAAGAAGCAGCAAGACCAAGCTGAGCTGAAAGACAACAGGAAAAGGAGAAATTAAGTATAGAGATGAAAATGAGGATTTGCAAATAAATGCAGATGCCAATCCAGCATTCTAAAGAAGAGTTGATCAAGAAATGACTTGGTTCTGTGGTGGATTTGCTACTGGCCTGCCACTGCTGGAAGCTGGCATCAGATCCACCACAGACTGATGAGATGAAAATGCTTTGTCTGTTGACTGAAAGGGTCCTATGTAAAATGTCTTTGAAGCAGTCTCAGCCCATTTCCTCCTGACCAGGGGCCTGCAGAACAATAGCCTTGAATTGGCAGTCTCATTCGCAGGCTGGCAGGTGTGAGTTATGGAAAAATTGTCACTGCTGTTTGAGGATAGGGTGGCTGAGTGGAAACTTTACTCTGGATCTAACTATAACTAACCAGGGAGTGCTTGATGCTGTCACGAGTGTTTAAAATGTGAAGTGTTTCCGCTCCTGTATCAGGAACAATCGCCTTTACTACTGCTAGAAGGGATTTAATTGCCTAGGCTTTATTGAAGCAATCGTCCTAAACACTGGGAATGCCTTTATACGTCGTCACAGTTTCAGGCAGGAGAAGACCTTCGGTTTATCCAGCCCGCCAATCCATAGTATTCCCTTGGTGCATTTCTAATGACTGAATTCCATTTCTCGACTAGAAACAGTCTAGTTCCTCCTTGAAACCCATTTAAGGTTTCTTATTCCACCATCCATGCTAGTAATCAGTTCCATATACCCAACACCCTTTTAGTTTAAAAAAAAATGTTCCACCAGAATTTCCTATTTTCTTTTGTTGTAAATATGATGCCGCCTTAAATTCTGTACACAGCAAAAAAGGTTTCCTGGATCCAATTTGTGCAAACCTTTAATAATTTTAAACACTTCTATCATATCTTCTCTGTCTCTCTTTTCAAGAGGGAAAAGACATGATGGTCAATCTTCCCTCATACGTTATTCTCTTAAGTACTACTCAGATCCCAGAATTTGTTTTCTAACAACTGGTTACAGAGCAGCTTGCTTGGCCAATGGCTTAAGCCGAAGAAGGAGCAAAAATAGAAAAATGAAAGCACAGTAATAGCAGTATTTGCCCAATGGCTCCGTGGTTAAATATATTGTCATATGAAGCAATGAACTCCCAGGTTTGATCTCTAGTCTATACTGATAGGCTCAAGCACTCCTGGGCTAGGAAGTAAAAACACAATAGAAACATAGAAAATAGGTGCAGGAGTAGGCCATTCGGCCCTTCGAGCCTGCACCACCATTCAACATGATCATGGCTGATCATGCAACTTCAGTACTCCATTCCTGTTTTCTCTCCATATCCCTTGATCCCTTTAGCCGTAAGGGCCACATCTAACTCCCTTTTGAATATATCTAACGAATTGGCCTCAACAACTTTCTGTGGTAGAGAATTCCACAGGTTCACAATTCTCTGAGTGAAGAAGATTCTCCTCATCTCGGTCCTAAATGGCTTACCCCATTTCCTTAGACTCTTCACACATCTATAGAAGCTTTTGCAGTCAGTTTTTATGTTCCCGGCAAGCTTCCTCTCATACTCTATTTTCCCCCTCCTAATTAAACCCTTTGTCCTCTTCTGCTGAATTCTAAATTTCTCCCAGTCCTCAGGTTTGCTGCTTTTTCTAGCCAATTTATATGCCTCTTCCTTGGATTTAACACTATCCTTAATTTCTCTTGTTAGCCACGGTTGAGCCACCTTTCCCGTTTTATTTTTACTCCAGTCAGTGATGTACAATTGAAGTTCATCCATGTGATCTTTAAATGTTTGCTATTGCCTATCCACCGTCAACCCTTAAATATAATTTGACAGTCTATTCTAGCCAATTCACGTCTCATACGAAATTACCTTTCCTTAAGTTCAGGACCCTAGTCTCTGAATTAACTGTGTCACTCTCAATCTTAATAAAGAATTCTAGTCTCTGAATTAACTGTGTCACTCTCCATCTTAATAAAGAATTCTACCATATTATGGCCACTCTTCCCCCAAGGGGCATCGCACAATAAGATTGCTAATCCACGCTAATGCATTAATCTCCTTTTTAACCAGCAACGCTACCCCACCTTCTTTTCCTTGCTGTCTATCCTTCCTGAATATTGAATACCCCTGGAGCCATGTCTCCGTAATCCGAATTACATCATATCCGTTAATAGCTATCTGCTCAGTTAATTCATCCACCTTATTACGAATGCTCCTCACATTGAGACACAGCCTTCAGGCTTGTTTTTTTAACACTTTGTCCTTTTAGACTTATGTTGTAATGTGGCCCTTTTTGATTTCTGCCTTTCATTTCTCTGCCCTCCACCTTTCCTTATCTCCTCTGCCCTCCACCTTTCCTTATCTCTTTTCTACCTTTTGCTTCTGCCCCCATTTTACTTCCATCTGTCTCCCTGCATAGATTCCCATCCCCCTGCCATATTAGTTTAAACCTTGCCCAACAGCACTAGCAAACACTCCCCCTAGGCCATTGGTTCCGGTCCTGCCCAGGTGCAGACCATCCGGTTTGTACAGGTCCCACCTCCCCCAGAACAGGTTACAATGTCCCAAAAATTTGAATCCCTCCCTCTTGCACCATTCCTCAAGCCACGTAATATCTTGCTATTTCTACTCTGACTAGCACATGGCACTGGTAGCAATCCTTTGCGGTCCTACTTTTTTATTTAACTCCTAGCTCCCTAAATTCAGCTTGTTGGACCTCATCCCATTATTACTTATATCGTTGGTACCTATATGCACCACGACAACTGGCTGTTCACCCTCCCCCTCCAGAAATCCCTGCAGCCGCTCTGAGTGGCGACATACCATCCTGGAGTCTCCATTGCGGCCACAGAAACGCCTATCTATTCCCCTTACAATAGAATTCCCTACCACTGTAGCTCCAGGTTTCCAACTCCTGATTGCTATCCAGTGACCTCTGCAGGAACATGCAAATCTATGGCTGTCTGAGGTCAAACAGGGTAAATTGAAATCAGCCAGGGCTCCTGCTGCTAATGGCTACCCAGCAACCCTGCTCGAAGTGCGAATGTTTAAAGTAAGGAGTGGGTCAGATACAGCTGTGATGCCCTCCAGGGTCAAAAGGCCAGCTGGCACTCCTTACCAAGGGTCACACCTGAATAATGGCCATTCGATGACTGGCGTCACTGTCTTGAGAAAATTGTCCAAACAAGAAAAGGAATAACCTGCCAACATGCACAACCTCGCCTCTTGGGTGAGGCTTACTGATACCCATGCAACCTTGCAGAAGACTAAACCAGCACCAGCAAGAGAGGATTCGATTAATGTTGCCTTCGTCACTGCGTACGGATACTTCTGCAAGCAAGCATATGCTCTGTGTGCTCATTTACACTTGTCAGCATGTGGACATAGCATCAATTCATGTTGATTCATTACTTCCACCTCAAGTGGTACGTAAAGACTGCACCAAATCGGGGCCCTAGCATTCGCACATTCACACGAGAGCCAGACAAGGTCATAGAGTGTGTAATTGTATAACATAGGAAGGGCGTAACATTTTCTGCATGGCTACACACTCGGCTCCTTGGGGTTCACGAGCGGAGCAAGCCAGCCCAGCTGCTGTACGAGCTCTTCTTGCTTTTCATTGTCTGAAATGTCGACCTATCTGTTTCCTTAAGTAGGCTGTCTTCTCCTGCACAGACTGATTTTAAAGGCTCATGGGTGAGAATCGAGGCCAACATTTTATAAAGCTTCTCTGAAGGATCTTAAAAAAAATTGAATTTGCAGAAAAAATGATTTAAGTGTTGCTTGAACTTTGAACTGAGGAAATGAATCTTTTTCTTTGTGTATTTTTTATTATGCATGGTGGCTAGGGGGAAAGAACAGGGGAGTGGGACTAATTGGAAAGCTGGCATAGATACAATGGGCCGAATGGCATCCTGTGATGTACGATTCTATTCTATGATTTCAGATGCCATGCATCTCATTTGGGATCAGTGAAACTTTGAGTTTGAAAATTTGTAAAACATAAACTGAACACTAAAACTCTGATTTGTAAACTGGATGCCTGTCTTTCCATTACTGTTACTTTTGTTGTAGAGGTAACTCCTTACTAATATTTTCATCAGCATTGAAGAAAGCCTCAGAACTCGAGCCATTATCATCCTTTGTACAGTTTTGACTTTGTGTTACAAAGGATCAGCTACATAGAGCAGGAAGCAAGTTCTGGCGACAGATTAAACACATCAATGCTGCGAACAAAATGGCTTTGTTTATTCAGCTCATCAAAAGCTGACGATTAATTCTGAAATAGCTGTTTTAAGTAGATGCATTTTTTTTAAATTGCAAGTCCTGGAAATCTGAAATAAAAACTGGAAATACACTGTGTATTTGAAAAGATAGGTTAATGTTTTGCGTGTAGACCAGTTGTCGGAAAACACAGTTGACCTGGGACTTGCACCCTGGTATTTTTGTGACATTTCTCTGGGTTTTCCCTCTCGGAAACCTCCAGGGTCGGACATTCAAGACATTCTTCCATCTAGATCTCTTGGGAAAATTATGACCAACTCCTGCAATTTCCTCACCTATTTTAATTCTCTGAGGTGGCCATCAATTGGGCCCTGTAGCTTTGTCTAAGTCCCATAATTATCACCATTACCATGTTTTGAAAGGAAGTGCTTATTTGTACTGCCAAAATGGCCACCATGCTCCACCCTTTGTCTATGATTGGTCCTCTTGGAGGATGAGCCACACACTGAGGTTTCATTGGAATGTGTAACTGGAACCACCCATCCCAAGATCTCACTGACTGCAAATTGTAACTTGATCCACTTTGACTTCCTGAAGCGACAGAGGACAGAGCTCCCCAGAGGACAGCAAAGGCCAGCCAAAGTGCCTTACCCCAGTGCAAGTGCATTCTTATCCCCCCACTCCACCCCACCATAGATGGGGCATTGTGTATGGATTGTTAACCAGTTTATTGGGTATGAAGTGAATAGTGACAGTGTCGTGACTTCTGGATATCATCCACTCCAATGACGCCCCTTGTAGAGGGTTGGAAGAACGTGATCCGTCTTCCCTGAGTTCCCTCTCTTTCCTCCGATCCTCCCCCCCCCCAGTCTCTCTCTAACTCCCCCCAGCCTCGCCCTCTCTCTCTACGCCCACTTTCTCTCTCCCTCTCAGCCCCAGGCCCACCGCTCTCGGTCCCGAGAGGGCCTGAGCGGGCGAAGAGAGTCTGAGCCTCAGATCCTGCTTCTCGGCACTACGTGGAGGGAATAATTTGAGCCCGAGAGGGGGGGGCGGAGTTTGACAGGGGCGGGGCTTGTCACATGTCTGTCCAAAAAAGTGCAGTGCAAATATTTCCTACCATTTTTAAACCCTTAGTTCATCCCCTTGATGTTTTAGGCTCCCTTGTACTGTTGGAATTTTGTCCCCTTCTCCACTGTGAAAAGAGAGACAGAGTACTCATTTAACAGGTCTGTCCTTTCCTTACTGTCCATTATAGTCTCACCTGCATATTTTTAATAGGCCCCCATTCCATTTTACCACTCACTTTCTCTTAAATATATTTATTAAAACTTTTGCTGTTGGCTTTGACATCCATTACAAGTTTTTTTCATATTTCCTTTTTGCACCTTATCCCTTTCTTTGTGTTCCTTTGTTGCTTTTTATATCTCCCAGTCTGCTGGATTTCCATTTCCATTGCGTTTGTGTAAACCTTTTCCTTTAGCTTAATACTGTGTCTTAGCTCACGGTTACATAACTACAGAAGTGGAGCCTTTGTCTTTTAGGGTTATGTACTGCTTTTACCAAATACTTCCCACTGTTTGTATGTAGGTTTGCACGTTAACAGTTCAGCCAGTTTACTATGGTGAATTCATTTCTTACACCATTGAAGTTTGCCTTACTTAAATTTAAAACCTTGGTTTTAGACTCCCTTTCAAACCTAATATCAAATTCAATCATATTATGGTCACTATTTGCAAGATGTTTCCTTACCATCAGATTGTCAACTAATTCTGGTTTGTTACTCCTAACTAAATCCCTTGTCAGTTCAAAAACACATTGTTCTAGAAAACTGCCCTGAAATCATTCTAGAAATTCATTGCCTTTACTGCTCGAGCTGTTTTGCTGGTGCTAGTCTGTGAAAATTAAATTCTCCCAATATGGTTTTTGCTACATGCTTCCCTGATCTCTATTTATACATCCCTTCCACTACATAACTACTATCAGAAGAGCTGCAGCCAACTCCTACCAGTCGTACATCCTTTGTAGTTCATTCGTTCTACTCATAATGTTTCCACTGCACGATGAGGGCATGTGATATCCTGGATGTGTGTACCAATTATCTTGGCAGAGCTGGAGCCTTTTTGTCCTCATCAAATACCAACAAGGCAGAATGTTTGTGGAGACAGAATGAGGTGCCACATGACACAGTATTAACCTACAGCTCTCTGCATCTGTAGTTTTTCATATATATTCCCCCTCCCCCCCCACCCTGCTCTCCAGAAGATATGGACTCATACTGATGCATAGTTCCACAGGGTGCTGACAGTATCCCATGCCAGTGGTCATTCTTCCTGTGTAGAACCAAACAATCAACTATACAGCCGTGGGAGCCTGTTCCCACCCGACACCCATACACATCTGATTTCTCAGCAGGAGTTACTGGACAGTGACCCAGAGAGAAGCAGAAACTCTGAATTACTTTACCCTCGCTTGTCAATGAGGCCAATTGTAGTGCACAACAATGCCACCCTGTTTGAGATCAACTAAGTCCGCATATTCCAGGGTTCAACCGTGGTCTGTCTTAGTCCCACTGCGCAGTCATTTGTTACCAAGCTATGGGGGGAGCCATATATATCCTTTTAATCTAATGTCACTCTGGAGCCATAGGTCATGTCTCTGGTGCTAAAGTTACCTCAAACCTGACCTTGATGTAAGGATAATAAAAGATGCACTGCCGCAGGGATACATTATACATTGGGTATTTTGAGACTGTAATATAAATACTGAAACATGACAAGGGAAAGATTGCAATTCAGTCCTGGGAAGGTCAGGGTACTCCGGCGATTGTGTCATTTAAACCACGTAATATAATCCAGAAGCTGACTACGTCGGGCTCAGTAACGGCTCCGAAAGTCATCAGCAGTCCACTCTTCAAAAGTAAATATTTTTGAAAAGACTGAATGGTTCCACAGTGTCAGACAGCCCTTCAATAACTCACCCAAGTGACCGTTCTTCAGACGTGGGCCTGGATAATGAGGCCTAAGCTTTCCGGCCTGGCTCCGCCAGTACCCCAGTAGATTTAGGATAGGGCTGGAAATGTATTTAGGGATGTGCTCCGCTGCATTCCCTGCTCCCAGTTTTCTTGGGAGGAGGGAGGTGCAATCTCTGTGGCATCAAAATGCAACCGCTCATATCTGCAAATCCCATTTACAGTGTTCCAATACTGGACTCTGAGTGCCCGGGACCTGCTGTATGCATGTTTCCTGCCTCTTCAGAGTAGCATAGCCCTCAGTGGATGCCAGGGAGCTTGCTTCCTGTACGATAATGATACCCGGCTGGAAAAAAAAGCCAGGGTCAGGAGGCATCTCTGGGCGCGACAGAATAGCCCTCCTACCCTCACTTCCACTGGTGCAATGGCCAAGAAAGAAGCACTGGTTATTTGACTATGGAGGGAATCACAACCGAGTCTTGATTTTGTTTTTATCCATACTTTCCATTTGGCCTCACCATATAAGTGAGCAAAGTTGATTTCCCTCTCCCTAGCCTACTGGTG
The DNA here is from genome assembly GCF_044704955.1 of Pristiophorus japonicus. Lineage (NCBI taxonomy): Eukaryota > Metazoa > Chordata > Chondrichthyes > Pristiophoridae > Pristiophorus > Pristiophorus japonicus. The sequence goes on from NC_091978.1 coordinate 46,991,883, forward strand.
CTGAGGCCTACTGTAACAACAACAACTTGCATTTATATAGCACCTTCAATGTAGTAAGATGCCCCAAGGCGCTTCACACGAGCGTTATCAAACAGAATTTTACACCAAGCCACATGAGGGGCAAGAAATTAGTTCGTATTCTGCCCATTTTACCACCTATATAACGTGGAGAAGCACTTTACTGCCCAAAACAGTGTAAAAATGGAAACTACCGCCCATATACCGCCGGCAGTAAATTCGGCAGTCATTTACCACCGGCAGTAAGCGAAACCGCCCGTCCATTTCTTTCAATTAAAATATGACGTCATTGCTCATGCACCGCCCAAAATTATGTTAAAAGTGGAAATTACCGGCAGGCGCTAAATTCGGCAATTTGCCCAAATAATGCCCAAATTACCACCCGCCTTAAAAACCACCCAGAAAAAGCTGCACTCACCTGACCTTAACCCAGCGATATGGGCACCGTGTTTTAAATTGGATGAACTTAATGAAAAGGCTGCTTCAAATTGATTGGAGCATTAAAGTAATTCCTGTGGATTTTAAGGGTGTTTGAGAATCTTGAACATTATCTGAACACATTGTGGTCAATTTAGAATACATTTGTGGTTGCTTCAAGACAATCATTTGGGACATTTAAAGGAATGGGGCCTGTAATTTCTCAACCAATGTTGCTGACTACTCACATGCTGCAGAATAGAGATGGAAGAAGGTTCATTGAAGAGCATTACGTGCCCAATCAAAGAGGTGGCAGACTGCTGAGGAGGAGGAGGCCTTATCCCCAATGCATTTACAGGAAGCAGCGGTCATACTGTGTGTTAGAAGGCTGTGCTTCCGAAAAGAGGTCATCAGTGAGATAAGCCAGCTGCTTAAGGGAGACCTGCAGCCCACCAGCACCGTCAGGACCACACTGTCCATTGAGGTTAAGGTGACTGCGGCAGTTTCCTTCTATGCATCGGGTTCCTTTCAGGCATCAGCTGGTGACATTTGCTGCATCTCTCAGCACGCCACACATCGCTGCATTCGCCAGGTGACTGAAACGCTTTACGCACGCAGGATAGACTTAATAAACTTCCCAATGACCAGGGAGGCACAGAGTGAGAGGGCTTTGGGTTTTTCGAGAATAGCAAACTTCCCCAGGGTCCACGGTGCAAAATACTGTATGCACGTCGCCCTGCGGGCACCTTTAGAGAATGCAGAGGTTTACCGAAACCGAAAGGGATTCCTCTCCCAGAACGTGCAGCTCATTGTCGACCACAAGCAAATAATCTTGGCAGTAAATGCCAATTTTCCAGGGAGCATGGATGATGCACACATCTTGCGTGAGAGCACCGTCTCCGACCTCATTAAGAATCAGCCACAAGGTCAATGCTGGGTGACAAAAGATACAGCCTCGTCACCTGGCTCTTGACACGCTCTCTGTAAGCCCCAGACAGATGCTGAGCATCGCTACAATCAAAGCCATATAGCCAGGCGCAATATCATCGAAAAGACAATTGGAATGCTGAAGCAGCGCTTCAGATGCCTGGACCACTCTGGAGGCAGCCGACAATACCATCCTGAGCAAGTTGCTGAGTTCATTGTGGTGTGCTGCATTTTGCACAACTTAGCTATCAAGAGGGGACAGGAATTGGCAGATGGGACCGCCGGTCCACCTCAGGAGAGAGGGGAGGTGGAAGAGGAGGAGGAGGAGGAGCAGACTGGCGATGAACCCATGCCACCCCCCCCCCCCCCCCCCGCCTACACCACAGGAGAAGCCGCGTGGTAGTTACACAACTGCAATTGCGTCAGCTGCTCATAAATGAACGCTTTGTTTGGACGGTGACAGTTACGTTTTATCCTGGCCTGGCCATTGTTTGAAACCCTTGTATTGATTGTTAACCTTCAGTTTGTGAAAGTGTGTGAGAATTGTTAAGTGTAATAAAACATTTTATAAGTTAAGATAATTGCAAAACCTTTTTTTTTAAATACATAATTAAATAATTGTTGAAGGTTAAAAGCAACATAATTTTAAAAAACACCAATTAACAGCAACAAACATTGAAACCATTAAGGGCTAGAAATTCACCTTGGTCGCTGTCGTTGGATCCTTAGCGGTATTCTGGCGGTTGCGTCTTTTCAACTGCACGAATACCGCCGCTGCGAGCTCCTTCAGTCCTTTTTCGGTCCTTCGGTCTGGGCGGTGGCGAAAATGTGAGGTTATCCTCTTTGGCAGAAATAATAGAAAAGCAAATTATTATTTAAATGGAGAGAGATTACAAAATGCTGCAGTACAGAGGGACCTGGGGTTCCTTGTGCATGAAACACAAAAAGTTAGTGTGCAGGTACAGCAAGTGATCAGGAAGGCAAATGGAATGTTGGCCTTTATTGCAAGGTGGATAGAGTATAGAAGCAGAGAAGTCCTGCTACAACTGTACAGGGTATTGGTGAGGCCACACCTAGAGTACTCTGTGCAGTTTTGGTCTCCGTATTTAAGGAAAAATATAATTGCATTGGAGGCTGTTCAGAGAAGGTTCAGTAGGTTGATTCCGGAGATGAGGGGGTTGACTTATGAAGGTAGTTTGAGTAGGTTGGGCCTATACTCATTGGAGTTCAGAAGAATGAGAGATGATCTTATCGAAACAAATAAGATAATGAGGGGGCTCGACAAGCAGAGAGGATATTTCCACTCATGGGGGAAACTAAAATTAGGGGACATAAGGCTCAAATTTCCCCAGGAGTTGCTGTTTTTTTTGGAGCAACTTGATTTTTCTGGAGTATCTTAAAAATCCCCATTCTGCACATTTAATTTGCGCCAGTGTAAGTGAGTTAGTTAGGATTTTTTTTTTGTTTCTTTTTTTTCCCAAAAGGGGGTATTACCAGCCACCTACGCCCGTTTTGGCCATTTAAGCCAGTTTGGACAGCTAATATTGCTCCAAACTAACTTAGCCCAGCGTATGTGGCCACTTGTGGCCGCACAGAAAACCCTTGCAGAGAGTTAAGAAATCGGCACAGGTAGGTACATTCTAAAGCACCAAGACTTACAAAGTTTTAAGGAAAGATTAAAAGAAAATAAAGGAACTCTGCAAACACACAATCACAGTAGTTAAACAACACAAGCAGCTATTTACATGTACAGGGCTTTTTTCATGTCATCATTACTTTGCACATTTTTACAGGTCTCCTTCACTATCATTTTTTTACCTGTACAGGGATCTCCCTAAAACGAATTAAGGCGAGCGATGTTTCTATTCTCCTCCTCCCCTCCCCCCGATCAAAAGTCTCCCCGCACCAACCTGTTTATTGTAGCCCTCAGCGTGGGAAGGCAGGCCACTCAGCCAAGGATAGGGTTGGCGAACATCGGGTCGTCCCTTCGGTCAGGGATAGGGGTGGCGAGCATCGGGTCCAGAGCCAGGACGCGCTGGGAGGGCGAGGAGCTACTGTGCATGTGCACAGACTCCACTGCGCATGCAGGCAGCTGCCGGCACTGTTTCAGCAGCACGGCCCGAGCTCCGCGCCCCCCCCCACTGCTTTTGCCACGCCACACCAAGACCTAGGATGATCCAAGGAGCGGGGAGAATACGGAGCTACATTTTCAGCGTCGTTTTAGGAGCAGAAAGTTGGCGCACCTCAGGTAAGTGCGCCGAAAAAACTGGAGGGGGAAATTTGGGCACATTGTCTCAGAATAAGAGGCCACCCATTTAAAACTGAGGTGAGGAGAAATTTCTTCTCTCAGAGGGTTGTAAATCTGTGGAATTCTCTGCTCCAGAGAGCTGTGGAGGCTGGGTCATTGAATATATTTAAGGCGGAGATAGACAGATTTTTGAGCAATAAGGGAGTAAAGGATTATGGGGAGCGGGCAGGGAAGTGGATCAGATCAGCCGTGATTTTATTGAATGGCGGAGGAGGCTCGAGGGGCGAGGTGGCCGACTCCTGCTCCTATTTCTTATGTTCTTCCGACTTTGGTCCTCATCACCTCCATCTTCTCCAGAACCCCCAAACATAGCGCTGCCATTGTTCCCCCCTCCCCCCACCCTCAGCAGACACGCTTGAGGTGCTCTGCTGCTGCTCGACATACTGGTCTCGACGTGGGCAGGGCCAGGGCTATTGATAGCGGGAGGAGGAGGAAAGGGCCAAGGGTCAGGGGGGATTAGGAAGGAAAGGCGTTGGGAAAGATGGCCACAAGTAGAATTGTGGGAGGATGCAAGGGGTGGTTTGAGTGTTGTTTATACTATTGTTGATGTTGTTGTTGCTGTTTGTTGATGTTTCTTTTGTCAAAAGTTTCATTCAGAAGAATTATGTTATTTTGTTACATTGTTCAAGTTTAATACAAATTACAAGTTTTATTAGAAATTTATTCAACTAAACCATTCTTGTACTGTATCTTAGTGAGGCCTCACCTGGAATATTGTGTTCAGTTTTGGTCTCCTAATCTGAGGAAGGACGTTCTTGCTATTGAGGGAGTGTAGCGAAGGTTCACCAGACTGATTCCTGGGATGGCGGGACTGACATATGAGGAGAGACTGGATCGACTGGGCCTGTATTCACTGGAGTTTAGAAGAATGAGAGGGGATCTCATAGAAACATATAAAATTCTGACGGGACTGGACAGGTTAGATGCAGGAAGAATGTTCCCGATGTTGGGGAAGTCCAGAACCAGGGGACATAGTCTAAGGATAAGGGGTAAGCCATTTAGGACTGAGATGAGGAGAAACTTCTTCACTCAGAGAGTTGTTAACCTGTGGAATTCCCTACCGCAGAGAGTTGTTGATGCCCATTCATTGGATATATTCAAGAGGGAGTTAGATATGGCTCTTACAGCTAAAGGGATCAAGGGGTATGGAGAGAAAGCAGGAAAGGGATACTGAGGTGAATGATCAGCCATGATCTTATTGAATGGTGGTGCAGGCTCGAAGGGCCGAAAGGCCTACTCCTGCACCTATTTTCTATGTTTCTATGTTTGACGACGAAATCCAACCGCCTCCAGTGCGCCAGTGCAGCCTTCGGGTGCCTGAGGAAAAGAGTGTTTGAAGACCAGGCCCTCAAAACAGCCACCAAGCTCATGGTCTACAGGGCTGTAGTAATACCTGCCCTCCTGTATGGCTCAGAGACGTGGACCATGTACGGCAGACACCTCAAGTCGCTGGAGAAAGACCTCCAACGATGTCTCCGCAAGATCCTACAAATCCCCTGGGAGGACAGACGCACCAACATTAGCATCCTCGACCAGGCCAATATCCCCAGCACTGAAGCACTAACCACACTTGATCAGCTCCGCTGGGCAGGCCACATTGTTCACATGCCTGACACAAGACTCCCAAAGCAAGCGCTCTACTCGGAACTCCTTCATGGCAAACGAGCCAAAGATGGGCAGAGGAAACGTTACAAGAACACCCTCAAAGCCTCCCTGATAAAGTGCGACATCCCCACTGACACCTGGGGTTCCCTGGCCAAAGACTGGCCTAAGTGGAGGAAGTGCATCCGGGAGGGCGCTGAGCACCTCGACTCTCATCGCCGAGAGCATGCAGAAATCAAGCGCAGGCAGCAGAAAGACCGAGCGGCAAATCTGTCCCACCAACCCCTTCCCTCAACGACTATCTGTCCCACTTGTGACAGAGACTGTGGCTCTCGTATTGGACTGTTCAGCCACCTAAGAACTCATTTTAAGAGTGGAAGCAAATCTTCCTCGATTCCGAGGGACTGCCTATGATGATGATGATGATGAAACTCGTCAGGCAGAGTCAGCATAAATTTATGAAGGGGAAGTCATGTTTAACAAATTTGTTGGAGTTCTTCGAGGCTGTAACGAACAGGGTGGATAAAGGGAACCAGTGGATGTGGTGTATTTGGACTTCCAGAAGGCATTTGACAAGGTGCCACATGAAAGGTTACTGCACAAGATAAAAGTTCACGGGGTTGGGGGTAATATATTAGCATGGATAGAGGATTGGCTTACTAACAGAGAACAGAGATTTGGGATAAATGGTTCATTCTCTGGTTGGCAACCAGTAACTAGTGGGGTGTCGCAGGGATCAGTGCTGGGACCCCAACTATTTACAATCTATATTAACGACTTGGAAGAAGGGACTGAGTGTAACGTAGCCACATTTGCTGACGATACAAAGATGGGAGGAAAAGCAATGTGTGAGAAGGACACAAAAAATCTGCAAAAGGACATAGACAGGCTAAGTGAGTGGGCAAAAATTTGGCAGATGGAGTAAGTGAGGTCATGCACTTTGGCAGAAAAAATTAAAGAGCAAGTTATTATTTAAATGGAGAAAGATTGCAAAATGCCGCAGTACAGCGGGACCAGGGGGTACTTGTACATGAAACACAAAAGGATAGTATGCAGGTACAGCAAGTGATCAGGAAGGCCAATGGTATCTTGGCCTTTATTGCAAAGGGGATGGAGTATAAAAGCAGGGAAGTCTTACTACAGCTATATAAGGTATTGGTGAGGCCACACCTGGAATACTGCGTGCAGTTTTGGTTTCCATATTTACAAAAGGATATACTTCCTTTGGAGGCAGTTCAGAGAAGGTTCACTAAGTTGATTCCGGGGATGAGGGGGGGTTGCCTTATGAGGAAAGGTTGAGTAGGTTGGGCCTCTACTCATTGGAATTCAGAAGAATGAGAGGTGATCTTATCGAAACGTATAAGATTATGAGGGGGCTTGACAAGGTGGATGCAGAGAGGATGTTTCCACTGATAGGGGAGACTAAAACTAGAGGGCACAATCTTAGAATAAGGGGCACAATCTTAGAATAAGGGGCACAATCTTAGAATAAGGGGCCGCCCATTTAAAGCAGAGATGAGGGGAAATTTCTTCTCTCAGAGGGTTGTGGATCTGTGGAATTTGCTGCCTCAGAGAGCTGTGGAAGTTGGGATATTGAATAAATTTAAGACAGAAATAGACAGTTTCTTAAACGAAAAGGGGATAAGGGGTTATGGGGAGTGGGCGGGGAAGTGGAGCTGAGTCCATGATCAGATCAGCCTTGATCTTATTGAATGGCGGAGCAGACTCGAGGGGCCGTATGGCCTACTCCTGTTCCTATTTCTAATGTTCTTATGTTCATAGACCTCTTTATTATCTATTAAGTACAGGTGATCTTATAGCTTAACTCCTCCCTTACTAATATTCAGTTGTTCAACTGCTGTCCTACTAAAATGTATTAACCCTGTACTGCCCTTTTAATTTAAAAAAAGCAATGTTTATTGATGCTCCATTTTGTTTACCTGATCATTGAACTTACTGCCGCTATTGTAACGCTTTACAGAGTGGAGCTCTCCTGTAGTGAAGCATTTTACTGTTTTGCCACTAATCTTGCTTTCCTTTTATTCTAATATTGATCGCCCCCAATAGAGCATATCAGACCACATTAGCAGAGGTTTAATGCATCATTGTGAAAGTGCATTGCTTGTTTTTCAACATGAATAAGATCTTGGAACATTAACAAGGTTTGTTATCCAACAGAACTATGTTGAGGAACAGATCAATAAAATGCAGCACCCCAGCTCACAAAGTATTTGACTGAAGCTGTTGTCAATTGGACTTTTAAAAAAAGTCACCATACCATTTTAGCTGCAGGTAACATTCAGTATTAATAGCCATGTTTTTGTTGTGGTTAAGTACGCTATTAGTTTCCAGCCAAGTTCAGAATCTTAAATAATTAATTTGAGGAGAAATTCTTTTACAGTTTGTAACACTCAATCAACCAGCTCCTGAACTAACAAAACTCTTTGTGTAGTGAAGTTTTTAAAAAACAGGCTTCCAGACAGGTACCAGCTGTACTGTGCTTAGCAGATACCGCAAGTACCAGATGGCATCTGTAATTTTAATTCAACTTCCACATATCTTCAATTCTATAGAGGATCGTGGATTCTTCAAATGTGCACCGTTAAACCTTTCACCCTCATAAACAGTTCTGACAACACCAGTTGCCTCGTTGTTTCCGAGTGGTATTAGCATTTTCTAAGCAGAAATGTATCAATGGTTTCCGTTAGGTGGCGCTCCCTTTGATATCTACAATCGAAATGACTGAAAACTGCAAACTATATTGAGCGTTAATAGCAAGTGAGAAACTGTGTTCACTCTCAGGTTTTACTCTCAATTTGCAAAACCGTGCACAATGAATCCACCCTAAACTAATGCAGCCCAATTTATGTCGTAAAAAAGGATACGATTGTTAAGCTGCCCGGGGAATGTTAGGTGTCGAGTGGAAAATACAACTTTTCATTGATGTGCACTTAATGTAGCTGAACAGCAACTCCGTGATCGATTACTGTCACGGGACAGCAAGCAAATCCATCCCACTGGAGATTTCCTGCAAAAAAGGCTGCAGTAATCGGCCAGACTACTCCGCAACTACCAACATTAGGCAAGGAGTCGGTCAGTGACAAAAAGACAGGATCGGTTTAAACAGCCCGCATAAATAAATAAAAAACATGCACGGCAGTCATAAAAATGCAACGTGTGATTGTTATTTTAAGAGTAATTGCTGATCAGGAGTTGACAATTTGGAGGCTCGGGTGATTATCTTCAAATCTATAGAGGATCGTGGATTCTTCAAATATGCAAAAACAAAATGGAGGGAGGCATAACGCTGGGCCCCAAGTCATTTAAGTACATAAAAAATGGGCGCTTTCGATCTGAGCCAAAGCAGGGCAGTAGCGGCCGCTAAAAAGAAAATTTTTGTGCAAATTAGCGCCGGAAGGGAATTTTGAGTGATTTCTGGGCGACAAACGTGGGCGGGCGATGTACAGCAATGCCGACGATAATGGTAGGCCGAAAATACCGCCGGCGATAATCGGAAGATAAACAGGTGTGAAACGGGCGGCACAGGGTGGTAATTTTCATTTTTTGGCAATAACGGGCGGAAACTGGTCGGTAAATGGGCGATCCCAGAGGAAATTCTAGCCCATAAACATTAAACATTAAAAACGAGAACCACCCACAATCCCCCACACCCCTCAACAGTCAACAATTTTTGAATAACAATAAAAATAACAATAACACCCACAAACCCCCCCCTCCACCCAGCAAAAATTCTACCTGCGGCCACCACTCCCTCTGTCTCTACCCCCCCTCCCACCCCCCCGACCTTTATATACCCTTTCCCCCTTCCGTTACCCATGCCCCTGGCCCTACCTGCATTTGCACCAAGACGTCTTGCAGCAGGGCACCTCGAGCGCTGCTGCTGTGGGGGAGGGGGGGGTCATGACAGTGGCAGCGTCATTTCTGGGGATTCTGGAGAAGAATCGGTTTTCGAAGACCCGAATTCAGCGTCAGAAGCAATTGCTTCCTCCTGACTCTCAGGTGCTGCCGACATAGGTGGTACAGCACCTTGGGGTGGAGTGGCATATACCAATTCCATCGTTTGCCGCATGGCACCGACAGAATCGGCGGTTCGCCGCATCACCGCAATCAGCTGTACCATGTCCTCCAAATGACTCGCTGGTAGCACGGCGATGTTGCCATTTAACCACCTATTGCCTGGAGGAGCTCTCGACCAACGTCGACACTCGCCCTGGACAGTGATACCATGTCCGGGTCGATGCCTGCCTGTCTTCGAGCATGCCTGCCTCGCCGAATCAACCTCCATGGATTCGGCGTAGGTGCTGCAACACGCGGTGTGCCCAGCTGCACGCCACTTGGTCCCGCTACTTCCTTGGAACCGAATCCAGGAACGATGGATTCGGTTGAGGAAGAGGTGGCCGCAGGTAGATTGGAGCCTTGACTCCCCCTCTTCCAGATGATGAGCTGGCTTGAGGCTCATCCACACAATCCTCCTCCTCCGTGGTCTCCCCTCCAATGGAGAATACCACTTGCAGCACTACGGGCGACACTCCAGGGGGCTCCTCAGGTGTTCGATGCGCCTGGGCAACCAGAAAACATAATATGAGAGGTTAGTAAAAGAAGAAGGGGAGAGCCAGGGTGACATGAGAACACTCACGCTGCGCAGGCATATGTAGGAGGAGCAACACTACTGCATTAGATATCACCGAGAGACGTTACACGTTAATTAACATGAAACTGCATGGCATTATAATCAGAATTCATGATCCCAGCATTACACCACATTACTTTACATCAGTCATACATTATACTCATATAGCATTAAATTACATGACTGACTGCGGCACAGCCCGGGGACTATATATGACTTATCTGCTGCCACAACTGGATCTGCACCACCACGGGTGGCCGAGCGATTACGTGCCCCTACAAGGGCTGCGGCCCACTCCTCCAGATCAATCAGTTCAACCAGCTCTGCCAGCCCTCCTCCCGTGCGCCAACACTCGGCGCGATTGGAAGATATCTTCTTCTGCAAAGATGACACGAGCATGGTCTAAGCTAATTGCCCAGGTACTAGTACGGAACACACAGATAGACATCCACAATTAGCCATCCCCAATGTTCTTCATCAATGTCCCATTCATTTTATATGTTAATACCATTAGGATGCAATTGATGCCCGCTGATCACATCTAAGTTCAGAAAAGCAATGTATTAAGATTGCGGATAGGAAATAATTACCCAGCTTACCAAGCTTAATTACAGATTTGCATTTTAAGTAATGAGTCAGTGCATGATTAAAGTTATTAAAGTTAGTACTTACTCTCGCAGATGCAACGAGGTAATTCCAGCGCTTGTGGCTTGGCTCTCAATTCATGGCCGGCTGACGACACCGCCTCTGCAATCTCCGCCCAGATGCACTGGTAGACTCTGGGGGTTGGTTTCCCATGCCCATCTCAGGTCAATTGGGTCCACCACATCTCCACCTCATGGATCAAGGCAGCTTGGACCTCGTCCGAAAAATGTTTGGCCCTCTTCCTCCCTCCCACCTCAGCTACTTCAGCCACATCTTGCATTTCTTCCTCCTCAATATCCATTGGGAATAGATTTCAAATTGTAAATAAACTATCAAACCTACTCAGCCTGTCTCTTACTCTCTCTCTCTGTCTCTGACTCTCTCTTTCTTCCCCTCCCTTCCTCTTCTGCGCATCCGCCTGACCCCCTGAATCGCGGGAAAAGTGAAGTGAAGAAAAAAAAAAATTGCGCATGCGCAGAATGGCCATTGTTAGTGAGGCCAGCCTTGCATGACGAAAAAGACCGCTACTGCCCGCTCGCTCCCGTCACCGCCCCCACAAAAAAGCTGAAACTAGCGGTTTTGGAAATGGGTGGTATTCCGGCGGTTCTTAAAAGTGAAACATTGACTGCCGCCGGAAATACCAGCCAGATATGGGCAATAGCAATAGAAGTGCAATTTCTAGCCCAAGGTATTACAGCTAAAGGGATCCGGGGTATGGAGAGAAAGCAGGAAAGGGGTACCGACATCAGCCATGATCTTATTGAATGGTGGTGCAGGCTCGAAGGGCCAAATAGTCTACTCCTGCACATATTTTCTATGTTTCTATACCTCCCACCGTCCTCCCTCCCTCCGACTTCTCCCCGTCCTCCCTCCCCCGTCCTCCCTCCCCCCGACCTCCCACCATCCTCTCTCCCCCCGACTTCTCCCCGTCCTCCCTCCCCCCGACTTCTCCCCGTCCTCCCTCCCCCCGACCTCCCACCATCCTCTCTCCCCCCGACTTCTCACCGTCCTCCCTCCCCCCGACCTCCCCCCGTCCGACCTCCCCCCGACCTCCACCGTCCGACCTCCCCTCGTCCGACCTCCGTCCGACCGTCCTCCCTCCCCCGTCCTCCCTCCCCCCGACCTCCCTCCCACCGACCTCTCCCCGTCCTCCCTCCCCCCGACCTCCCCCCGTCCGACCTCCCCCGACCTCCACCGTCCGACCTCCCCTCGTCCGACCTCTCCCCGACCTCCGTCCGACCTCCCTCCGACCTCCTTCCGACCACCCCCCGTCCTCCCTCCCCCCGTCCTCCCTCTCCCCCCGACCTCCACCCGTCCGACCTCCCCTCGTCCGACCTCTCCCCGACCTCCGTCCGACCTCCACCCGACCTCCACCCGTCCGACCTCCCCTCGTCCGACCTCTCCCCGACCTCCCCCCGACCTCCCCCCGACCGACCTCCCCCCGTCCGACCTCCCCTTGACCTCCCCCGACCACCCCCCGTCCGACCTCCCCCCGTCCGACCTCTCCCCGTCCGACCTGCCCCCGACCTACCCCCGTCCGACCTCCCCCCGGCCTCCACCCGTCCGACCTCCCCTCGTCCGACCTCTCCCCGACCTCCGTCCGACCTCCCCCCGACCTCCACCCGTCCGACCTCCCCTCGTCCAACCTCTCCCCGACCTCCGTCCGACCTCCCCCCGACCTCCACCCGTCCGACCTCCCCTCGTCCGACCTCTCCCCGACCTCCCCCTGACCTCCCCCCGACCGACCTCCCCCCGTCCGACCTCCCCTTGACCTCCCCCGACCACCCCCCGTCCGACCTCCCCCCGACCTCCCCCCGTCCGACCTCTCCCCGTCCGACCTGCCCCCGACCTACCCCCGACCTCCCCCCGTCCGACCTCTCCCCGTCCGACCTTCCCCCCGACTTCCCCCCGATCTCCCCCTGTCCGACCTCTCCCCGTCCGACCTCCCCCCATCCTCTCCCCGTCCGACCTCCGTCCGACCTCCTCCCATCCGACCTCCCCCCGACTTCCCCCCGTCCGACCTCCCCCGACCTCTCCCCGTCCGACCTCTCCCCGACCTCTCCCCGTCCGACCTCCCCCCGTCCGACCTCCCCCCGACCTCTCCCCGTCCGACCTCCCCCCGTCCTCCCCCCGACCTCCTCCCATCCGACCTCCCCCCGACTTCCCCCCGTCCGACCTCCCCCCGACCTCTCCCCGTCCGACCTCTCCCCGTCCGACCTCCCCCCGACTTCCCCCCGTCCGACCTCCCCCCGACCTCTCCCCGTCCGACCTCCCCCCGACCTCTCCCCGTCCGACCTGCCCCCGCCCGACCTCCGCCCGACCTCCCCTGACTTCCCCCTAACCTCCTCCCGCCCGACCTCCCCTGACTTCCCCCCGCCCGACCTCCCCTGACTTCCCCCTGATCTCCCCGCGCCCGACCTCCGGCTGCCCGACAGCACTTCCCCCCCCCCCCCCCCCCGTTACCTAGGACTGAGATGAGGAGAAATTTCTTCACTCAAAGGATTGTGAATCTTTGGTATTCTCTACGCCAGAGGGCTGTGGTTGCTCAGTCATTGAGTATATCCAAGAATGAGATTGGTCGATTTAGTACACTAAGGGAACCAGAGGATATGGGGATAGGGCGGACAAGTGTTGAGGTAGATCAGCCATGATCTTATTGAATGATGGAGTGGGCTCATAGGGCTGAATGACCTACTCCTGCTCCTAATTCTTATGTTCCTATTAAGAGAGAGGAGGAGAGGTTTGGGGAGGGAATTCCAGAGCTTAGGGCTTAGACAGCTGAAGGCACGGCCGCTAATGGTGGAAGGATTAAAATTGGGGATGCGCAAGAGGCCAAAAATGCAACATCCACATTGCTCTCTGGCTGGCATCGGCTAACACAGCACAAATGGGGACTTGGACCCAGAACATCCTCATCTGCATATTTTAGAATAGTACATACAGGCTGGCACTGGGGAAAACATTTTATTTCATTGTTTTTTCACGATTTCACTGTAATTAATGTACGAGAGCTGCAGATTGTGGAATACAGGTCAATGGACAAAAAAAACAATTTTGAGCTGCACCTTCGGCTGGGAGTGGAAACCGATTCAGTGTGTACCACGGCCAGTCCCTTTAAATTTCTAAACATTCAGTCAGACAGAGGGCCGTGAGCAGTAGTGTTCTCCCCTCCCCCTCTACGCATTGTAACTAAAACCTCACACAGCAGCTGGCAGACAGCTTACAGCTGAAGGTCATTGTTACATTTATCCTCCCTACCTCTCTCTCTCTCTCCGCCTCTCCCACCCACTTACTGAATATAAATAGCTCCTCATCGCTCCTCACTGCCGCCTGTCTCCCTCCTGATTTTGGCTCTATCTCAGATAATGAGTCAAGTTACGAAAAGACTTCAGGAAACCAGTGCTCATTAAAGACGGAGCTTCACTCATCCTTTTGAAAGGAGCAGATAGCTCGATGGGTAATTGATTTGGCACTTACCCACACAATTGCTGCCTATACTGTCACTGACAGGTACTTGTGTCCTCTGCTCCTTATCTTAACTGATAGGAATTTGTAAAATACATGAGCCTTTTCCCCCCAGTATTGTGTGTGTTTTCTTTCAAGGTGAAATTTTTTTTTCAAATTTTTATTTTTCTCTTCTTGTCAATTTTCTCCTCACTCCTCCTGAAAGTGTGAACTGTTTACTGGGGCGAGGTCTCACTGGAACCAGTTATCTTGCATTACCTTGTACAAATAGCAATTCTTCATACTTCAGTCTCGAACAATGACGGACAGGTAAAGACCAATTGGTCCATCAAGTCTGTCCCACACAATTGCGATACCTTGTGTATCACAACATATACACTCCACCCCACCCCAAAATATGTGTTCTCCGCGGAGAGGCAAAAAAAAAAAACTGATTTTAAAAAACAGGCCAATTTGGGGGGGGAATTCTGGGAGATTCCTCTCCTACCCATCTAAGCGATCAAAACTAGTCTAGGAGATCACTCATTGACTGTCATTGGCAGGCTATTCAACGGTGGGAATCTCGAAAACCAAACCTAATCCTGGCCTCACCTGACACCCATACCTGTGCATTTCCAACAGGTTTGTTAGACAGCAAGCAGCAATATAATTTTTTCCCCTCCCTAATTTGGGGATACTGGGGCCAGTTATAACATCCTTAATCATCAACCCAGCTGGGATTGACTAACTGCATAGAGGAGGGATTGAAGCTGCAACCTTGGACTGCCTGGCTCAACTAGAATCATACAGCTATCTAATTCGATCCACTGCCCTCTTTCCCCATTGCCCTACATTATTTTTTCCTTTTCAAGTATTTATCCAATACTATTTTGAAAATTACTACTGAATCTGCTTCCACCACCATTCCAGATCATAACAACTCATATGAAAAAAATCTTCTAATCTTCCCCTGCAATTACCTTAAATCTGTGTCCTCTGGTCACTAACCCTCCTGCCAGTGGAGACAGTTTCTCTCTATCTATCTACTCCATCAAAATCCCTCATCATTTTGAACATTTTTATCAAACTTCTCCTTAACCTTCTTCGCTTAAGCAGAACAATCCCAGCTTCTCTAGTCTCTTTGTTGGCTAAAATTAAAGCTCATGGAATTGAATGCAAATTATTGACCTAGTTAGACGATAGAAACCATATTATAGAAAGGTAACCCTGAGGCACTGGGAAGGTTGCAGAAAAGATTTACAAGGATGATACCAGAAATGCAAGGGTGTACCCATCAGGAAAGGATGAACAAGCTGGGTCTCTTTTCTCTCGTAAAAAGAAGGCTGAGGGGGGACCGAATAGAGGTCTTTAAAATTATGAAAGGTTTTTGTCATGTATCCTTCATGGTTACTGTTGGTACTATTGCAAAGTGTACCACCAGAGGGCACAGCAGTGGGAGACTTGTAGGTTACCTGTACAGGTGTGCCTGGCCTAGTGTAAAAGGCAGGCCACCAGGTGTGATCCTCACTCTGGAGTTAACTAATAAAGAGCTAAGGTCACTACAGTTCAAGTACAACACATTGCCTCGTGGAGTCATTACTAGAGCATCTAAGAACACAACAACTGGCGACGAGATTACGAATTTTCACGTGGAAATGGCTACTCTTGGTACATTATAGCAGCTCGCCGATGGTGATGATTGGGATGCCTTTGTGGAGAGGCTAGAATATTTCTTCACAGCAAACGACCTGGCAGGAGCCGACCCGGCCACACTGGTTGATAAGCGCCGAGCTATCTTGCTAACCAATTGTGGGCCCACTGTCTATGGCCTCGTCAGGGACTTGCTGGCACCAGCGAAGACAATGACTAGTCGCACAAGGAGCTCGTAACCCTGATCCAGGAGCAACTCAAGCCCAAGGAGACCATCCTCACAGCCAGACACCGGTTCTATACCCATCGACGGCCCGAAGGCCAGGAAGTCGCGAAATACGCCGCAGACCTCAGGAGGTTGGTGGCACCATGTGAGTTCGGCAACCACCTCAACGAAGTGCTGAGGGACATTTTTGTCATTGGAATTGGCCATGAAGGCCTTCTTCACAAGCTACTGTCGGCGGATACCACAGTCACACTCCAGAAGGCCATCTCTGTGAGCCAGTCATTCATGACCTCGACCTGCGGCTCTAGGCAGTTGTCTCATCCTCAGGACTCAAACCCGGCAGGTACTGTGCACAGAGTGGTGCCGTTCAGGGGAAGGTGAACCCTCTCAGGAAAGAGAGAACAGGCCCCCGAGACCCTTAACTCAGAGACTGCCGAGGGGGGCTAATCGAGTAGCACCATGCTGGCGTTGCAGAGGGAATCACAGGGCTCACCTGTGCCATTTAAAAGACTATGTTTGCAAAGGCTGCAGCACAAAGGGCCATCTCCAGCGAATGTGTAAGAGAAATATGAGTGTATCGATGAGGAGTCCACAAATGGCCATGAATCCAGTGTGGATTATGAATTGTTAGACAGAGAGGCAGCCCAGTCCCACGGGGAGGTACATAGCATGTTTACCTGCACCATCGCGTGCTCTCCACTGAAGATGGAAGTCGAGATAGAGGGAAGTCCAGTCTTCAGTGAAGTGGACACGGGGACGAGCCGGTCAGTGATGAATCAAGGAGCCTTTGAGAAGCTATGGGACAATCCGGCTGAACAACCCGAGTTGGCCCCGGTTCAGGCAAAGCTGCGCACCTACACCAATGAAATCATCCCAGTCGTTGGTAGTGTGAATGTAAAGGTATTCCATGATGGCGCGGTGCACAAGTTACCTCTGTGGATTGTTGCAGGTGATGGACCAACGCTGCTCAGCAGAAGGTGGATGGAGAAGATCCATTGGAAGTGGGAAGACTCACCCCTCCAGTGATCAAAGCCCTCTGCGCTCAGAGACAAAGCAAGCCCTCACCTGAGAGTGGACCCAACACCAGAGAGCAGACCAAAACAGCACCCGAGGCACAGACCGCTCAGCACAACTGCGTGGAGATGATCCAGCTGAGACAACCTGAACACACCTTCTAGGCTCCAGTGGCAGGACTCTGGAGGAAGAAAATCGGATCCAGAACCGACTTCCTAACTGCTGAGGCAGAATCCGGGGAGAAGAGGATCACCGCAGTCGACATCGTGGATGGAGGAAAGATGTTGCCCAAGCCACGAGATGAGGCGCTGAAGACAAAGATGGCCGCGGCCAGAACACGAGGTGCAGCGCTGATGGAGCAACACGTGGCACCAAACGGAGAAGCGAATTGGGGTAAAGCAAGCAAGGCTCTCTTAAAGGAGGCCTGCAACATACCACAATTAACGGGACAGTTCCACACATTTAAGGAATGTAATAGTAATTGTAAGTTAGAGACAAAATGTGTAATGGATTATGTAAAATATGTAACTGATAATCGGAATTGTATACATGCAACCAGTGAGGAAAAGTCGTGCGATTATGCACAATGTGTAATTAGTGATCTGAACTGTGCATATGCAACCAGTGCTGGCAGTGGGAAACCGGTCGGCTCGCGTAGGCTGCTCTCGGGGCTGTTGCCATGGTCCCTAGCGTCGGGCCGGTTCACAGATGTCTGTGACCTCCCTGTCCTTTCTTTATGCCCTGGGTCCTAGCTGCTCCCTGAGGAAAAGTTGCGCGATCATGATCGGACCCCCAGAGTGTCCATCATAAGTAAGGAAAAGCTATGTGATGCAGGATTCCCACTGCACGCAGCCAATGCAGCAGACAGACACCCATCGGGTGCACACAGGTCCAGCGAGGTACCCAATGCTGTAGCCTGCGTCCTGGGGACCAGAGTTATGCACCATGGAGTGTGGCCACAAGCAGCCGACACACACGAGCTGTGGAGCAAGCGACCTCAGCGGGGCAATGGCACCGGTATTAATAGCTTGCCCTGGGTCGGCTCCATCTCTCAGGCAACCGATGGCATCAATGGCCACGAGCCTGAAGGAGCAGACTGCACTAAGGCCATACCCCTAGATGTCGGGTCACCCACCACTGTTCCCCAGAGGAAACAAGCACCAGCCAGGATTCCAAACCAAACGATGCTCAGGCCAGCAAGTCAGCAGTTCTCTGTGTAGTGCTAGACGACAGCTCCTCAGGGAGCAGCTGGGACCCCGGGCGTAAAGGAAGGACAGGGGAGGGCGGTCACAGACATCTGTGAACCGGCCCGACGCTAGGGACCACGGCAACAGCCCTGAGAGCAACCTACGCGAGCCGACCAGGTTCCCACGGCCAGCACCGGGCACTGAGCCGCCACCAGACTGCAGGGACACCACCCAGCAGCTCCGGAACTAACTTGTCCTCACGCACAGGTCACCGCATCGACAAGGCATCTAACGGACTTGTCGCACCACGAACCACAAAAAAAACCCTGCAAAACCCACTTACCTGAACTTGAATGTACATAAATGTCAGGAGCCCCCGCCATATCGATGTGGGAGTGGTGGGGGGGGGGGGCAGGGGGGGTTGTGGGAGGAAGAATGGAGTGGTTAGGAACACACACACACACAAACAGCAACCACCAGCCTGCTACTGCACCACCAAGGTTGATGTGACCCGCCAGAGGTTAACCAGGCAGAACCCACATAAAGCTAAACCCAGAGCACAGTCAATGCAGAGGCAATTTGCACTGAGGGTTCGGGGGGAGTGATGTCATGTATCCTACATGGCTACTGTTGGTACTATCACAAGGTGTGCCACCAGAGGGCACAGCAGTGGGAGACTTGTAGGTTACCTGTACAGGTGTACCCGGCCTAGTTTAAAAGGCAGGCCACCAGGTGTGATCCTCACTCTGGAGTTAACTAATAAAGGACTAAGGTCACTACAGTTCAAGTACAGCACACTGCCTCGTGGAGTCATTGTTAGAGCATCTAAGGATACAACAGTTTTGATAGAGTAGATACAGAGAGAGTATTTCCACTTGTGGGGAAGAGCATAACTAGAGGCCATCAATATAAGGTAGTCACCAGCAAATCCAATAGGGAATTCAGAAAAAAATTCTTTACCCGGAGGGTGGTGAGAATGTGGAACTCGCTACCACAGGGAGTGGTTGAGGCGAATAGTATAGATGCATTTAGGGGAGGCTAGATAAACATATGAGGGAGAAGGGGATAGAGGGTTATGTTGATAGTTAGATGAGGAAAGTCAGGAGGAGGCTCGAGTGCAGTATAAACGGCAGCATGGATTGGGTGGGCCGTATATCTTATGTAATCCTATGTAGTAGGAATAATGGGTATGTACTCGAATTAGAAGGAAGTGACTAGTGGTGTCCCACAAGGATCAGTGCTGGGGCCTCAACTATTCACTATATTTAATAATGACTTAGATAACACAATAGAGAGCCATATATCCAAGTTTTCCGCTGACACAAAGATTGGTGGCATAGTAAGTACTGCCGGCGGGGGCATAAATTTACTGAGACATTGATAGATTAAGTGATTGGGTAAAACTGTGGCAGATAGATTTCAGTGCGGGTAAGCGTGAGGTCATCCATTTTGCACCAGAGAAGGAATGACCCGGGCATTTTTTTAAATGGTGAAAAGCTAGGAACAGTGGTGGTCCAAAGGAATTTAGGGGCTCATGATCTCAGATCACTAAAATGTAGTGGTCAGGTACAAATATAATCAAAAAGGCCAATGTAATGTTAGTCTTCATATGTAGAGGGCTAGAATATAAAGGGGAGCAAGTTTTACAGCAGCTATGCAAAGCCCTGGCTAGAGCACATCTGGAGTACTGAGTACAGTTCTGAGCACCGCACTTTAGAAAGGATATATTGGCCTTGGAGTGCAGTGCGGATTCACCAGAATGTTACCAGGACTTCAAGATTAAATTGTGATGCAAGATTATATAAACTAGGCTCCTATTCCCTGGAATATAGAAGGTTAAGGGGTGATTTAATTGAGGTTTTTAGGATTTTGAAAGGAATTCAGGGGATAGAGAGAAACATTTTCCACTGGTGGGGAAGTCTAGGACAAGGGGGCATAACCTTAAAATCGGAGCAAAGATTTGTGTCTGTGAAACTCCAGATCTATCTCCCTGCACCCTATTTTGTCTCCGAATTTTTCCTTTCAATATGCATCACTTCACAATTCTCTGCATTAAATTTCATCTGCCGTGTGTGTCAATTTCACCAGTCCTTCTATGTCCTGCTTCTATCCTCTTCACTGTTTACGACATTTCTAAGTTTTGTAACATCTGCAAAATTTGAAATGATTCCCTCCTATACCCAAGTCCAGGTCATTAATATATATCAGAAAGAGCAGTGGTCCCTCAGGGGAACACCACTGTACACTACCTCCAGTCTGAAAACAATCGTTCATGGCTCACCTCTGCTTTCGGTCTCTTCGCCAGCTTCGGATCCACGCTGCCACTGTCCCTTTAATGGCCTTCAATTTTGCTAACAAGTCTATTATGTTGTACTTTATCAAACGCCTTTTGAAAGTCCAGATACGCAACATCAGCTGCACTACCCTCATCCACTCCGTTATTTCATCGAAGAACTCGATCAAGTTTGTCAGTCTGATTTGCCTTTCACAAATGCAGAATAAATAAATTCACTCAAACATCGAGCCCTTCCAACTTTGATATTAAGGCATTTTTCCTCTTTTCCTTTCTTGGTTCTCCCTGTGTTATGTGCTGCATTCCCGCTGGAGATTTTATAGACCAGGTTACTGCTCAGGTCTCAGGCCTGCACAATACTGCTTTAAAGATTCACCACCTCTCGTCCAGGCTTCAATCTAAGTCCTGTTATCCTAGAACTTTTGTTAATATTAAAACATCATTGAGGGATCTAGTTTTTCACTTCTCTGTTAGATCTCAAAAAATAGCTCAATAAGATTAATAGTAAAAGGGCAGTCGAAGGAAGGGTGGGGCCAATTAGGGACCAAAAAGGAGATCTTGTGGTTGCAGAGGGCATGGCTGAGGTACTAAATTTTGCATCTGCCTTCACTAGAGATGAGGATGCTTCCAATGTAGCAGTAAAGGACAGGCAGTAGCGTTATTCGATAGGATAAATAGATAAAGAGGTACTTAAAGTTGATAGTCCACATAGCAGAAAAGTAATCCAGGCCAGGTGGGATGCATCCCACAAAAGCAAAATACTGCGGATGCTGGAATCTGAAATAAAAACAGAAAATGCTGGAAATCTCAGCCGGCCAAGCAGCATCTGAGGAGATAAACAGAGTTAACGTTTCAGGTCTGCAACCCTTCGTCAGTACGGATGCTGGATGTGTCCTAGGTTACTGAGGGAAGTAAGGATGGAAGTTGCGGAGGTGCTGATCACAATCTTCCAATCCTTGAATATGGGGGTAGTGCCAGAGGACTGGAGGATTGCAAATGTTACACCCCTGTTCAGGAAAAGAGAGAGACAAACCCGCCGACCACAGGCCAGTCAGCCTAAAGTCAGTGGTGGAGAAACTGTTTGCGACAATAATCCGGGACTACATTAATTGCCATTTGAGAAAGTATGCGCTTAGAAATGAAAGTCAGCACGGATTTGTTAAAGGGAATTCATGTTTGACTAAATTGATCGAGTTTCTCGATGAAAGCAGAGAGTAGTGGTGAATGGATGATTTTCAGACCGGAGGGAGGTACAGAGTGGTGTGCCCCAGGGCTCGGTATTAGTACCACTGCTCATTTTGCTATATATTAATGACCTAGACTTGGGTATATAGGGCATAATTTCAAAGTTTGCAGATGATACAAAACACAGAAATGTAGTAAACAGTGAGGATAGTAACAGACTTCAGGAGGACATGAACACAGTATTGCCAACCCCACCGCCTCATAAATCAGGAGACAACCTCTTAGAAATCATGAGATTTGGTATAGAAATCATGAGTTGCTATTTTTTTCTCGATCTGACCCATCGCTGACCTTTGCTGCCAGACAGGAAGTGCATTCTGCGACCTTTGCTCCCGGACAGGAAGAACATAACCTCCTCCAGACCTACAACCAACGTTCCCGCCTCCGCACGGTCATCTGGAAGGTCCTACGCAGACCGCTCACTGGCTTTTATATTGTCGATACTGCGCGTGTGCAAGAATGTGAATGGGCTGCACATTGGGGGAGGCAGGCCGAGCAGGAGGCAACGCAGCTTATGGGGCCCTCCGAGATCTCTGCGCTCCTCCAGTTCGGCCTCTTGTGCATTCCAGCTCCATCATTGGTGGCCGTGCCCTCAGCTGCTGAGGCCCCAAGCTCTGGAATTCCCTCCCTCAACCTCTCTGCCTCTCTCTCTCCTCCTTTGAGCCACGTCTTAAAACCTACCTCTTTGACCTACATGACTTTTGGCATCGCATTTTGCTGGTTAAGTAAAACAGCAGCAAATCAGAACTGAAGAAGAGGGAATATACAAATAAAAAGAGACAAAGTTAGCTAGAAAAGCATCAACTGATCCCAAAGCACTGGCAAAAATTCCAGAAGGCCATGTACTGAAAGTGTAATTCGACTTATTCACTCGGTGACCCTGCTAATTCTGTATTACCTGGTGTAACACCCCTATTATAAAATGGAATATCCTGTGCCTCACTAAGCGTTTCACTACAGGAAACCTGCCAGATTATATATGAAAGTCCCTGTCTAGTGCGCAAATGGACCTTATTTTTAAAAAAATCCCGAGATTTAGGCATTCCATTGCGAGTGAAGCTTTATTTTGCTCCGAAATCGCATCTCTCGTGATGGGTTCACGAGAGTTGGCAATACTGTCGGCACACTGGTGAAATGGGCGGGCACGTGGCAGATGAAATTTAACGCAGAAAGGTGTGAAGTGATACATTTTTGGAGGAAGAATGAGGAGAGGGAATATGAGCTAAATGCTACAATTTTAAAGGGGGTGCGGGAACAGGGAGCTCTGGGAGTGTACGTACACAAATATTTGAAGATGGCAGGTCAAGTTGAGAAGGCTGTTAAAAAAGCATACGGAATCCTTGGCTTTATAAATAAAGGCATAGAATACAAAAACATGCCTGGTTTGGCCTCAGCTGGAGTTCACTTCTGGGCACCAGACTTTCGAAATGGTGCCAAGGCCTTGGAGAGGGTGCAGATTTTAAACATAAAAAGAAAGACTTGCATTTATATAGCGCCTTTCATGACCACCGGACGTCTCAAAGCACTTTACACCCAATGAAGTACTTTTGAAGTGTAGTCACTGTTGTAATGTGGGAAATGTACCAGGGATGAGGGACTTCAGTTATGTTGAGAGGCTGGAGAAGCTGCTGTTGTTCACCTTTGAGGAGAGAAGGCTAAGAGGAGATTTGGTAGAGGTGTTCAAAATCATGAACGGCTTTGATAGAGTAAATAAGGAGAGACTGTTTCCAGTGGCAGGAGGGTCGGTAACCAGAGGAAACAGGTTTAAGATGATTGGCAAAAGAACCAGAGGTGCTTTGATGTGGAATGCACTGCCTGTAAGGGCGGTGGAAGCAGATTCAATAGTAACTTTCCAAAAGGAATTGGATAAATACTTGAAGGGAAAAATTGGGAAGGTACCACACAGGCTGCTCGCAAGCTGTTTGCATTTAAAATATCACTGCGCAGCAAATTTAAAGGTACCGCGCATTCATGATTTGAAATAAAATGAGAGAGAGCATTGCAGGGGAGCGGGATTAATTGGATATCTCTACCAAAGAGCCAGTACAGGAATGATGGGCTGAATGGACTCCTGTGTTGTATCATTCTATGATTCTAAGATCGCCTATGAGCTTTTTGTGGCAATTGTGAAAATCTCTAGTATCTGCAGCCTTCCCTCATAGCATGGATGTCCATATTCTATATGTGACTTCCTCTAACCCATCCAGCGTGCTTTTCACACTGTTTCTCCTCGCGTGCAGACACTGACTCGTACAATTTCACGGGCAAACAACCATTGTCACCCAAGCAGCCATCAATGTGTGAGCCTCGAGTCGACAGTGAGTGATAACAGGCTATTCAGGGCCCTCAAAGCCAACTCTGATCTGCCCTTACCTGATATGTGGGACTGCCTTCACCACACGGACTGCAGAGGTTCAAGGCGGCGGCTTACCACCACCTTCTCAAGGGGCAAATAGGGATAGAAACATAAAAATATAGAAACATAGAAAATAGGTGCAGGAGCAGGCCAATCGGCCCTTCGAGCCTGCACCACCATTCAATATGATCATGGCTGATCATGTAACGTCAGTACACCATTCCTGCTTTCTCTCCATACGCCTTGATACCTTTAGCCGTAAGGGCCACAGCTAACTCCCTTTTGATGGGCAATAAATGCTGGTCTTGCCATATCCCATGAATGAATTTAAAAAAAATTTGTACAGATGCGCATGTTCCAACAGGGATCACCGATAATGCTCAGGAGAGGCAATCTTGGCTTATTTTGTTCTACTTACCCTGAGGGCATTTGCAGAGCTTCCTGTTCCCGAGGCTGAGACTAGCTAGTTTTGTACTTACTGCAAATCAAACCTGTTCAGTGTGGCATAGAGCTAAATCACACAGCGCCCCCTCCCCACACCACTCCCAGCCATTAGCAGAGATCTCAATCCTCTTTGTGATTTCTGTCAACATATCTGTTTACTTCCTGCAAATTCCAGCCAAAGGTGTGTGTTACAAGATCAAATGAAAGCCATGTTTCACATATCATGATAGATGCCATCAGACAGCAGGTTTGAGCACCATATGGATTAATGGGAAGTATGCCAAATGCATTCCACTCTGCTGCAAAGGCCACTCGAGTACTAGAACACATCATTTAGGCTGACGCTGCAGTGCGATACTGCGCGTTACTGCTTTGCCAGAATTCCAGTCTTTCAGACCAGACGGCAAATCAAGGCCCCGACAGCGTGGTCCATGGTACGGCTATGGTAGTGTTGTGGGTTATGGTCCTGAACTCACAACTGCATATTGTGAAATTGAATTTAATAAAATGGGTCACCGGTGACAGGTATCAGAAAAAATGACCATGAAGTTGTCAGATTGTCGTAAAAACCCAACTGGTTCACGAATGTCCTTTAGGGAAGGGAACCTGTCACCCCACCCCTACCTGGTCTGGCCTACAGGCAACTCCAGTCCCACACTTATCCCCGCCATTTGGCTGATTATTCACAAAAAGAAATTCAGGTTTGAAAGGTCTTTGTCTGGAAGCAATTCATATCAGAAATTCCGATGGCACTTGAAACACATAAGGACTCAATTGCATCCCAACTTGTGTACACAAGTCTCCACCATGTGGTTAAAAGTGGGAGCTACAGAATATCTCAAATGCAAATGAGCCACTCATTTACAGCGACTGCATTGTGGAACTCTGCTAATATCACATGCGATTTGAGAATTTCCAGCAGTGTTTTGAGGTATTTGAGCTTTAACTGACCCTGCTTGTAACTGATTTTAGAAAGGCCACCAGAGTTTTCATCACTGGGCTAATTCTAGGTCTGAGATTTTCAGGTATGAGGTGTCCTGTGATGTCTGTTCACATCGAAGACATGATTAAACAACAACAACAACAACTTGCATTTATATAGCGCCTTTAATGTAGTGAAACATCCCAAGGCGCTTCACAGGAGTGTTATGAGATTAAAAAGTTTGACACTGAGAAGGAGAAATTAGCGCAGGTGACCAAAGGCTTGGTCAAAGAGGTAGGTTTTGAGGAGCGTCTTGAAGGAGGAAAGAGAGGTAGAGAGGTGGAGAGGTTTAGGCAGGGAATTCCAGAGCTTAGGGTCTCGGCAACAGAAGGCACAGCCACCAATGGTTGAGCGATTATAATCAGGGATGCTCAAGAGAGCAGAATTAGAGGAGCGCAGACATCTCGGGGGTGGGGGGGGGGGGGGGGTTGTGGGGCTGGAGGAGATTGCAGTGATATGGAGGGATTTGTAAACAAGGATGAGAATTTTGAAATCGAGGCGTTGCTTAACCGGAAGCCAATGTAGGTCAATGAGCACAGCGGTGATGGGTGAGCGAGTTAGGACACGGGCAGCCGAGTTTTGGATCACCTCTAGTTTACATAGGGTAGAATGTGGGAGGCCAGCCAGGAGTGCGTTGGAACAGTCAAGTCTAGAGATAACAAAGGCATGGATGGGAGTAAATGTAATGAGCTGCACCCACTGCATGGACTGTAGGGATTGGGCAAGCGGTACTAGTATACAGTATTTTCTCTTCTTTCACATCCCTTTTACCATTTTCTTTCTCTAGCTTCCTTTTTCTGTATTTCTCTTTCTTCACAGTGAGATTTGCACCTGTTTTCACTTACAGGAAAGTGAAGGATGTTACGAGAATTAAGGTAGTTTTCACAGTAATAATCAAAGCCCCTGTTAAAACTGCAGGGCCCCAAATAAATGGGCTGCCTTCCCAAGAAGGTAAAATCATCATCATCAGAGGCAGTCTCTCGAAATTGAGGAAGACTTGCTTCCACTCTAAAAATGAGTTCTATGAGACTGTGTAGTCCAATACAGGAATTACAGGTGGGACAGACTGTCATTGAAGGACAGGGTGGGCAGGGAGTCTGGTTTGCCGCACGCTCCTTCCGCTGCCTGCGCTTGGTTTCTGCATGTTCTTGGCGACGAGACTCGAGGTGCTCAGCGCCCTCCCGGATGCACTTCCTCCACTTAGGGCGGTCTTTGGCCAGGGACTCCCAGGTGTCGGTGGGGATGTTGCACTTTATCACCATCATAAAAATGGGCCTGCTCAGTATATGACAGGTTAACAAAGATTTTCATCTGTTTGATTGGACTGCTACAGCCCCGTGTAGGGCAATCGCCCCCGACTCCATCATTGCCTTGACTCACCGCCTGCTGAAACCCTCATCTGTGCCTTTGTTACCTCTAGACTCGACTATTCCAGCACACCTCTGGCTGGCCCCCCACGTTCTACCCTATGTACAAAAGCATGGGAATTATGATGAACCTCTAGAAAATACTGCTTCGGCATCAACTGGAGTATTGTGACCAATTCTGGGCACCGCACTTTAGGAAGGATGTGACGGCCTTAGAGAGGGTGCAGAAAAGATTTACAAGAATGGTTCCAGGGATGAGAGACTTCAGTTACCGTGGATAGACTGGAGAAGCTGGGGCTGTTCTCCTTAGAGCGGAGAAGATTGAGGGGAGATTTGATCGAGGTGTTCAAAATCATGAGGGGACTGGACAGAGTAGATAGAGAGAAACTGTTCCCATTGGCCGAAGGGTCGAGAACCAGAGGGCACAGATTTACAGGGATTGGCAAAATAACCAAAGGCGCCATCAGAAAAACCTTTTTACGCAGCCAGTGGTTAGGATCTGGCATGCACTGCCTGAAAGGGTAGTGGAGGCAAACTCAATCATTGCTTTCAAAAGGGAGTTGGATAAGTGTTTGAAAGAAAGAAATTTGCAGGGCTACGGGGAAAGGGCAGGCGAGTGGGACTGGCTGAGGTGCTCTTGCAGAGAGTCGGCATGGGCTCGATGGGCTGAATGGCCATCTGCCGTGCTGTAACCATTCTATGATTCTATACTTCAGGTCTTCCTAAACTCTGCTGCATGTGTCCTAACTCACACCAAGTCCCGCTCACCCATCATCCCTGTGCTCGCTGACCTACATTAGTTCCTGGCTAAGCAACGCCTCAATTTCAAAATTCTCACCTTGTTTTCAAATCCCTCCATGGCCTCGCCCCTCCCTATCTCTGTAATCTCCTCGGTGGGATGTATTAATATGTTAAAGGCGCTATATAAATCCAAGTTGTTGTTGCTGACCCCTCCTACACTGCGCTCTCCTGACGTCAAGCCTCCT
Organism: Pristiophorus japonicus; assembly: GCF_044704955.1. Classification (NCBI taxonomy): domain Eukaryota; kingdom Metazoa; phylum Chordata; class Chondrichthyes; family Pristiophoridae; genus Pristiophorus; species Pristiophorus japonicus. Next base: position 47,019,645 of record NC_091978.1, read on the forward strand.
TTCATTTCTCCCCTCGAGTACTCCGCCCTCCCAAATCCCTACCTCACCTTTCCAGCACTCCTCAACTTTCCTACTCACCTGCTGCTTTCTCGGGCTTGTTTCTCTCTTAGCTAAGCCCAGAGCTTCCCTCTTGTTAAGTATCGAATAACTCCACGAGGCTGAGTACGGTGAACTAGTTCAGGCATGACCTTACTCCAGTTTATTTACTCTCAAAGTGAGGATTCAACATGGCTGCCAACATTATATATCCGGATATAAAAGGGGTCAGAGGGTCTAGTAAGGAAGAGGAACTGAGGGAAATCTTTATTAGTCGGGAAATTGTGTTGGGGAAATTGATGGGATTGAAGGCAGATAAATCCCCAGGGCCTGATGGCCTGCATCCTAGAGTACTTAAGGAGGTGGCCTTGGAAATAGCGGATGCATTGACAGTCATTTTCCAACATTCCATTGACTCTGGATCAGTTCCTATGGAGTGGAGGGTAGCCAATGTAACCCCACTTTTTAAAAAAGGAGGGAGAGAGAAAACAGGGAATTATAGACCGGTCAGCCTGACCTCAGTAGTGGGTAAAATGATGGAATCAATTATTAAGGATGTCATAGCAGTGCATCTGGAAAATGGTGACATGATAGGTCCAAGTCAGCATGGATTTGTGAAAGGGAAATCATGCTTGACAAATCTTCTGGAATTTTTTGAGGATGTTTCCAGTAAAGTGGACAAAGGAGAACCAGTTGATGTGGTATATTTGGACTTTCAGAAGGCTTTCGACAAGGTCCCACACAAGAGATTAATGTGCAAAGTTAAAGCACATGGGATTGGGGGTAGTGTGCTGACGTGGATTGAGAACTGGTTGTCAGACAGGAAGCAAAGAGTAGGAGTAAACGGGTACTTTTCAGAATGGCAGGCAGTGACTAGTGGAGTGCCGCAAGGTTCTGTGCTGGGGCCCCAGCTGTTTACATTGTACATTAATGATTTAGACGAGGGGATTAAATGCAGTATCTCCAAATTTGCGGATGATACTAAGTTGGGTGGCAGTGTGAGCTGCGAGGAGGATGCTATTAGGCTGCAGAGTGACTTGGATAGGTTAGGTGAGTGGGCAAATGCATGGCAGATGAAGTATAATGTGGATAAATGTGAGGTTATCCACTTTGGTGGTAAAAACAGAGAGACAGACTATTATCTGAATGGTGACAGATTAGGAAAAGGGAAGGTGCAACGAGACCTGGGTGTCATGGTACATCAGTCATTGAAGGTTGGCATGCAGGTACAGCAGGCGGTTAAGAAAGCAAATGGCATGTTGGCCTTCATAGCGAGGGGATTTGAATACAGGGGCAGGGAGGTGTTGCTACAGTTGTACAGGGCCTTGGTGAGGCCACACCTGGAGTATTGTGTACAGTTTTGGTCTCCTAACTTGAGGAAGGACATTCTTGCTATTGAGGGAGTGCAGCGAAGGTTCACCAGACTGATTCCCGGGATGGCGGGACTGACCTATCAAGAAAGATTGGATCAATTGGGCTTGTATTCACTGGAGTTCAGAAGAATGAGAGGGGACCTCATAGAAACGTTTAAAATTCTGACGGGTTTAGACAGGTTAGATGCAGAAAGAATGTTCCCAATGTTGGGGAAGTCCAGAACCAGGGGTCACAGTCTGAGGATAAGGGGTAAGCCATTTAGGACCGAGATGAGGAGAAACTTCTTCACCCAGAGAGTGGTGAACCTGTGGAATTCTCTACCACAGAAAGTAGTTGAGGCCAATTCACTAAATATATTCAAAAGGGAGTTAGATGAAGTCCTTACTACTCGGGGGATCAAGGGTTATGGCGAGAAAGCAGGAAGGGGGTACTGAAGTTTCATGTTCAGCCATGAACTCATTGAATGGCGGTGCAGGCTAGAAGGGCTGAATGGCCTGCTCCTGCACCTATTTTCTATGTTTCTATGTTTCTATGACCCTTAGGACTCAGACAGTCGCGCCCTCCGGTGGTAGGTAAAACCCAGTTAATATATATAACATCTCTGTACCTCTCTTGGCAGCCTCTGAAGGGCCCATCGAGGCACTCGTCGCTGCCTCCTCACGAGCAGCAACCCCAACTGCCCCATCCTACTCTCTCACTGACCATCCTGCCCAGCGCACTCACTGGGGGCTAATCCTGCCAATCTCCTTCCTGTCCAACTCACCCCTCCCAGCGCTGACCCTGTGGACTCTGCCAGTGGATCCGCCCCTCTCTGCATCTCCCTCCAGAATGTCCGTTCACGCCAACCATGAGCTTATTGTGGATGATTGCATCGACACCATGGCCTTGACTGAAATCTGGCTGAGGTGTGATGACACCTTCCCCCTAGATGAAGTCTCCCCACCTGGCTACACCTTCCTCCACTTGCCCATCCCAGACCATTGTGGCAGAAGTGTGCTTCCTATCACCAAATCACACCTTGGTCTGTCCTACTCACCTGGCACCTTCTCCTCCTTTAAGCATCTCACCTTGTCCCACCCTTCTCGCCTCTCATTTAAAATCCTTTTTCTCTACCGGTCACCCAAGTATCATAAAGATTTTCTCACCGAGATATCTTCACTGTTTCCCTCCCTCAGCTTATGCAGTGAGCGACTTCTCATCCTCGGTGACTTCAACCTCCATCTCAACTCATCTTGCTCTCTCTCCTCTGAGTTCACCACCCTCCCATCCTCCCTTAATCTCTCCCTCCATGTAAACTCCCCAACCCATATTCACAGTCTACCTTGCCATCTCATGTGGCCTCGCTACTCTCATCGTATCAATCACAGAAAAGGCCTTCTCTGATCATCCACATTCCCCTTCCCCCTTCCCAACCCTACTTCCTTCTGTGTTCTCCCCTGGAAAAAACTCTCTCCCAATTCACTTACAAGTGCACGTCCAAACTCCCAATTGTCCAGCCTTTGGCCCTCCATTCACCATGCCATTTCTGCAGCAACCGATCTGCTTAACAAACCCTCACCTCCACCTTTGATGCCCTAGTCCCCATTGAAACCATTACTCTCTCTCACCCTGGCCGTTCCCCCTGGTACAGCCCTCATCTCCCCTCCCTTATGTCCATGGGATGAGGCGGACAACTGGATTAGCCATTCTCTGCCCGATCTGGCTGGACCACATAAAGCGTTATCGGATCCTGCTCTCGTCAGCCAAAACTGCTCACTATTCCAGGATCATTCTGGAATGCAAAAATAACCCCTGGCTTCTTTTCTCTACTTCAAACTGTCTTCTTAAACCTCTCTCCCCGTCTCCTCCACCTTCACCTCCAACAAGTGTGAGGAGCTCACGGACTTCTTTGTCTTAAAGATTGAGACCATCCGATCAGCTGCCTCTGCGAGTTCCCTTCCTTCCCCTAACCCACCGGGCCAAACTTCCTCTGAGGCTCCCACCTGCCCGAGCCCTGACCTCGCAGCTTTCTCTAGTGTCTCCTTGATCTCCCCTCTTGACCTCTCTGAGCTCATCTTATCCATGAGACCCAACTCCTGCTCCCTTGACCCTATACCCATCATCATTATTATCGGTGGTCCCTCGAATGAGGATGACTTGCTTCCACATGGGTTCACAGATGTTTCAATGAAGGACCCGATGTTCCAGTCCTGAACTCCAGGGGTGGAAGATGCCTGTGCGTGAATTTTTTTAATGTGTGGTGACCGTTGCACATCTGCCACCAAATGGGCTTGACAGAGCTAGGCCTTTAGCCAGTGGCTAGAGTTAACTAGGGTGACTGGAGACCTGCTCTGCTGCACAGACCTAATGCGCACACATATCGCAGTGTGGGCTGGCCCGTGCTGCCTCTGGGCCCTCGCCTCTTCTAGGCCCCGTGCCCCCATTTGCCGCACCTCCACCACGATCTCTCGCTTCTCCTCCGCCACGATCTCTCATCGCTCTTATGCCACAAAAACATTCGCCGCACCTCCGCCACGATCTCTCGCCGTTCATCCCCCCCGACCTTCCCGCTTCTCCGCTGTTCCTGGGTCCCGTTGATGTTCCCGTTCACACTCCAAACTGCGACCTGGGTTTTGATGACGTCGCCCACCTCGAAATCGTCGCACATTGGAGCAGCTCGCGCTTGAAGTTGTAGTAGTATGCTGCTCCAGCTCTTTTATAGCCCGACCTGCGGAGGACCCCCCCCCCATACCTGCGAGAGAACACCTGTTTTGCCTATATTTGAATTACTGCTCCTTTAATAACTCCTAAGAACCTTTGGGTATCTGTGTGTGACCTGTGACCCTAATCTTACAATGGCTCCTGGGCTGGAAGTTCCCCATTGAGCTCCCCACTGTGTACCTCTATCCTTGGCCATCCACTGCCACCCTTTGCCCTTTCTCTCCCAATCTCCTCTCTTCCACTGTACAAGTTCTCCAGCCTCTAACAGTGGGTGCGATATAGCCCTAACTACAAGCTAACTGCTAGTTTAAACTCCCACTGCCCATCCCCTGACCTTGCCTGCTCTCTGCTTTTCTCACTGAGCTCCAGAAACACTTCTCAAATTTGCCTCCAAATTCCTGGACATCAACATTTGCTGTTGCACTGGGCTACACCTCAAGCCTCGGCTGCTGTGTCTCTCATCTGCTGCTCATAACTGGAAGTAACTTCCAAACTGCTGACCACCCAACTTTCCTTCCCAATGTTATCCATAACAATATCATGTTAGCTGACATTGTTAACGGCTCGTTTTCCTCAGGTACTGTCCCTGTCTCCCTCAAATCTGCCGTCATCACCCCTCTCCTCAAAAGAACAACCCTTGACCCTTTAGTGCTAGCTTGCGATGCATCGTCATACGGGGTCGGGTATATGTTACAGCAAGCTAACGAATCGGGAACATTGCAACCACTAAACGTTTACATGGGTAATACAGAACAAGCAGTTTGTTGGAACATAACAGATTTCTGGCTTTCTCAAAAGCAGCCTCTTGTGATTTCCCCCATACCCAGTCGTGTCCCTTGCGTAGTAGCATATTTAGGGGTTCTAGCAAGGTGCTTAACCCGGGTAGGAAATTACCAAAACAGTCGAGGAATCCCAGGAACGACCGCAGCTTACAGCATGATTGAAAAAGAAGCTCTGGCATGCGTTCACGGGGTGAAGAAAATGCACCAGTATCTGTTTGGTCTCAAGTTTGAGTTAGAAACTGACCATAAGCTGCTCATATCGCTGTTCTCAGAGAGCAAAGGGATTAACACCAAAGCCCGCATCCAAAGATGGGCATTCACGCTGTCTGCATATAACTATGTAATCCGCCACAGACCAGGCACAGAGAACTGCGCTGAAGCTCTCAGTCGGCTACCATTGCCCACCACCGGGGTGGAAATGGCACAGCCTGCAGACTTGCTCTTGGTGATGGATGCATTCGAAAACGAAAAGTCATCCGTTACTGCCCGCCAGATCAGGACCTGGACCAGCCAGGATCCTTTACTGTCCCTTGTAAAAAGCTGTGTCCTCCATGGGAGCTGGTCCACCGTCCAAGTGGAGATGCATGAAGAGATCAAGCCGTTCCTGCGGCGCAAAGACGAAATGTCCATACAGGCGGACTGTCTTTTGTGGGGTAATCACGTGGTTTTGCCTAAGAAAGGCAGGGAAACGTTCATTCGCGACCCACACAGTACCCACCTAGGCATAGTAATGACGAAAGCTATAGCCAGGTCCCATGTGTGGTGGCCCGGCATCGACTCAGACTTAGAGTCATGCGTGCGCCAATGCAATACTTGCTCTCAACTGAGCAATGCACCCAGAGAGACACCGCTAAGTTTGTGGTCATGGTCCTCCAAACCATGGTCTAGGATCCATGTTGACTTTGCTGGCCCGTTTCTAGGCAAAATGTTTTTGGTTGTTGTGGATGCTTATTCAAAATGGATTGAATGTGTAATAATGTCTGTAAGCATGTACACTGCCACCATCGAAAGCCTACGAGCCATGTTTGCTGCGCATGGCCTGCCTGATGTCCTTGTCAGCGACAATGGGTCGTGCTTCACCAGCGCTGAATTCAAGGAATTCATGACCTGCAATGGAATCAAGCACGTCACATCTGCCCCGTTCAAGCTCGCATCTAACGGCCAGGCAGAACGGGCAGCCCAAACCATCAAGCAAAGCTTGAAACGTGTGTCGGAAAGCTCCCTGCAGACCCGCCTGACCCGAGTCCTGATACACTACCGCACCAGACCCCACTCGCTCACCGGGGGTTCTCCCAGCCTAGCTACTCATGAAAAGGGCGCTCAAAAAAAGGCTCTCTCTTGTCCACCCTGATCTCCATGATCACATCGCGGGCAGGCGGCATCAACAAAGCATGTACCATGATCGCGCAAACTTGTCACGCAATATTGAAGTCTATGACGCTGTATTTGTTCTCAACTATGGACATGGTCCCAAATGGTTTGCTGCCATTGTCATAGCCAAAGAAGGGAGTAGGGTGTTTCAGGTCAAACTGGCCAATGGACGAATGTGCAGAAAGCATTTGGACCAAACCAAATTGCGATTCAGAAACAGCCACGAGCAACCCGAAGAGGACACCACCAACTTCGACCCTCCAACACACACACAAGTGGCAACCGACATCATGGTTGACCACGAAGCTGAACTCATCATCCCCAGCAGCCCAGCAAGGCCAGCTGACCAGCAGCCCAGTGAAGAACTAACCAACTCACCCACACCCACATTTGTACCGAGACGATCGACAAGGGAGCGAAAAGCCCCAGATCGTCTCACCCTGTAAATAAGTATACTATTGACTTTGGGAGGGAGTGATGTTATGTATGTAACTCTTGGCAACCTGCATCATATCACCAGAGGGCCTACCTGTTGGAGTCCCAAGGGATCCCAGCATCCCTTGGGAGCACTGTATATAAGCAGGTCACCCATGCTGTACCAACACTCTGGAGTTTAAATAAAGGAGCTAAGGTCACACTTACTCACTGTCTACAGTACGCAGTTGCATCACTTTATTATGAGCGTAACACCATCCTTATCCAATGTCTCTCCACCATCGTTCAGCTGGGTGGGACTGCACTCATCTACTTCCATTCTTATTTATCCAGAGAATCACCTGCAGTGGCTTCTCTTCCCACTCCCGCAATGTTACCTCTGGTGTCCCCCAAGGCTCTAACTTGGACCAGTCTTATTTCTCACCTATCTACTGCCCCTCGGCGACATCATCTGAAAACACAGCCTCAGTTTCCACATGTACGCTGATGACACCCAGCTCTACCTCACCACCACTTCTCCCGACCCCTCCACGGTCTCTACATTGTCAGACTACTGTTCGACATTGCGGTACTGGATGAGTGGACAGTTCTTCCAATTCAATATTGGGAAGACCGATAGGTTGCATCAGGGGACATATGCAGTGTCTCACAATTCGCAGCATCTGCAACATCACGCAGGCTCTCCACACATGCAGAATGGACTTCATTACCTTCCCGATGACCAGGGAGAAATAGAATGAGTGTGCATATGGGTTTGCCAGGATAGCAGACTTCCCAAGGGTTCAAAGAGCAATTGACTGCACGCACGTGGCCTTGCGAACACCATTCCAGAATGTAGAGGTATTCAGAAACAGAAAGTGATACCATTTCCTAAACGTGCATAGACAGCATCATCATCATAGGCAGTCCCTTGGAATCGAGGAAGACTTGCTTCCACTCTTAAAAAAATTAGTCCTTAGGTGGCTGAACAGTCCAATACGAGAACCACAGTCTCTGGCACAGGTGGGACAGATAGTTGTTGAGGGAAGGGGTGGGTGGGACAGGTTTGCCACACGCTCTTTCCGCTGCCTGCGCTTGTTTTCTGCATGCTCTCGGCGATGAGACTCGAGATGCTCGGCGCCCTCCCAGATGCACTTCCTCCACTTAGGGCGGTCTTTGGCCAGGGAGTCCCAGGTGTCAGTGGGGATGTTGCATTTTGTCAGGGTGGCTTTCAGGGTGTCCTTGTAACGTTTCCTCTGCCCACCTTTGACTTGTTTGCTGTGAGGGAATTCCAAGTAGAGCGCTTGCTTTGGGAGTCTCGTGTCTGACATGCGAACTATGTGGCCTGCCCAGCGGAGCTGATCAAGTGTGGTCAGTGCTTCAATGCTGGAGGTGTTAGCCTGGTCGAGGACGCTAATGTCGGTGCATCTGTCCTCCCAGGGGATTTGTAGAATCTTGCGGAGGCATCGTTGGTGGTATTTTTCCAGTGACTTGAGGTGTCTACTGTACATGGTCCATATCTCTGAGCCATACAGGAGGGCGGGTATTACTACAGCCCTGTAGACCATGAGCTTGGTGGCAGTTTTGAGGACCTGGTCTTCAAACACTCTTTTCCTCAGGCGGCCGAAGGCTGCACTGGTGCACTGGAGGCAGTGTTGGATCTCGTCGTCAATGTCTGCTCTTGTTGATAAGAAGCTCCCGAGATATGGGAAATGGTCTATATTTTCCAGGGACGCGCCATGGATCTTGATGACTAGGGGGCAGTACTGTGCGGCGAGGACAGGCTGGTGGAAACCTTTGTCTTTTGGTTGTTTAGCATAAGGCCCATGCTTTTGTTTGCCTCAGTAAATACATCGACTATGTCCTGGAGTTCAGCCTCTGTATTTGCGCAGATGCAGGCATCGTCCGTGTACTGTAGCTCGACAACAGAGGTTGTGTTGGTCTTGGACCTGGCCTGGAGACGACGAAGGTTGAACAGCTTCTCACTGGTTCTGTAGTTTAGTTTCACTCCAGCGGGGAGCTTGTCGACTGTGGGGTGGAGCATGGCAGCGAGGAAGATTGAGAAGAGGGTTGGGGCGATGACGCAGGCCCTGTTTGACCCTGGTCCGGACGTGGATTGGGTCTGTAATGGATCCATTGTTAAGGATCACGGCCTGCATGTCGTCGTGGAGCAGGTGGAGGATGGTGACGAACTTTTGGGGGCATCCGAAACGGAGGAGGATGCTCCATAGACCCTCGCGGGTGACAGTGTCAAAGGCCTTTGGAAGGTCGAAACAGGCCATGTATAAGGGTTGGTGCTGTTCCCTGCATTTTTCCTGCAGCTGTCGCGCTGCAAAAATCATGTCTGTTGTGCCCCATAGGGGACAAAATCCGCACTGTGAATCCGGGAGGATCTCCTCAGAACAGGGAGAAGGAGGTTGAGGAGGACTCTAACGATGACTTTCCCAGTTGCTGGTAACAGCAGTTATCGCAGTTGCCACAGTCGGACTTGCCCCTTTTTTAAAAGATGGTCACTGTTATGTATGCATGTCAATGATGTACTTTTTACACTAGACCTGAATGTACCTTCACCCTGTATATACCATAACTGTACACCAGAGGGCGCTGCTGCTGGAGACCCAAGGGTCACCTGTACACTGTAGGTAACCAGGTATAAAAGGGAGCTCACCTCTTGGTGTCCTCACTCTAGGAGCTGCAATAAAGGACTACAATCTGTACACTTCAAGTGCCATACCCCTGCCTTGTGGAGTTATTAACAGAGTGCTTACATACACAATAACTGGCGACGAGGTTACGATCCAAGCACAACATGTCCAATCTCAGCAACTTCCAATAATTCGCTGATGATTGGGATGCCTTTGTGGAAAGGTTAGAACACTTCTTCGTCACGAACGACCTGGCTGGTGACTCACCAATCTCACTGGCGAACAAGCGCAGGGCCATCCTGCTCAGGAGATGTGGGCCCACTATCCACGGCCTCGTCAGGGACCTGCTAGCCCCAGCAAAGACAACAACCAAGAGCTATGCGGAGCTCGTAACTTTAATACAAGAGCAACTTAAACCCAAAGAGAGCATCCTCACAGCCAGGCACCGGTTTTACACTCACCGGCAGCCCGAAGGCCAAGAAATTGCTAAGTATGCTGCAGATCTAAGACGATTGGCTGCACCGTGTGATTTTGGCGACCACCTCACCGAAGCACTAAGGGACATTTTCATTATTGGAATCGGTAGAAGGTAATCAAAGTGAGCCAGGCCTTCATGATTTCGGTCTGCGACTCCAAACGAATGATGACCCACACCCAGGACTCTAAAGTGATGTGCACAGTGAACAGAATGGCGACTTTCAGAGGCAAGGCTGCTGCCCTGAGTCCCGCAACCCTGAGTCCGCCACATGGAGCCAACCGGCTAGCCCCGTGCTGACGCTGTGGAGGAAACCACAGGGCCCACCAGTGCCGATACAAAGACTATACCTGCAAAGGCTGCAACGCGAAAGGTCACCTTCAGCGAATGTGTAGAAAATGTTTTACTCACCGAGTCGCTGAAGAGTTGGCCGATCACCTGGGCTCCGACACTGATGAAGACGAAGCTGCTCAGCCCCTGGAAGAAGAGTATGGAATATATACCTGCTCCACCGAGTGTTCCCCGTGGAAAATGGAAGTGGACATCAACGGGGGTCCAGTTTAGATGGAGATCGACATGGGGCGAGCCAGTTGTTGATGAGCCAGACGGCCTTTGAGAAACTCTGGAACAATCGCGCCAAACGACCAAAACTGTCCCCAATCCAGGCAAAGCTGCTCACCTACACAAATGGCACCATCCCAGCCATTGGCAGCGTGGATGTCCAGGTGTCCCATGGCGGCCTGATGTACAAGCTCCCCTTGTGGATCGTTGCTGGTGATGGTCCAACGCTGCTGGGAAGAAGTTGGACGAAGCAGGTCCAAATCGGCTGGAGCGACGACGGCCTCTGGGCCCCAGCGATCGATATCCTATGTGGCCCCAAACTTGGATCCATCGCAGCACCGAGAAATCCTACCGTCCAGCTCGACTGCATGGCAACGACACAGACTGCACAACACTGTGGTGAGATGATCCAACTCGAACGACCAGACCTCACCTTCCGGGCCGTGGCAGGACTCCGAGGGAAGATTGGTGTAGAAGGTAGATTCCCGGTGTCCGTGGCCGAACCTGGGGAGAAAAGGATCACCACAGCCTACCTCGCGGAGAGCGAGAAGATAGCGCCCGCACCACGAGGCGAAGAACCTGGAATCAAAATGGCCGCGATCAGACCATGAGGGGCAGCGTTGGAGGAGCAATACGTGGCACTGAGCGGCGAACCGGATTGGGGTAAAGATTGCAAGGTCCTCTTAAAAGAGACCGGCAACCCAAGACAATTAAAGGGACAGTTCCTCTCTAGGCACAGCAATGCCAGTGATATTAAAGTTAAAAGTGCAGCAAATGAATGCAGGTATACAAATGTAATGTTAAATGGTGATGCCGGAAAAGCTAATGGGAAAAATGTAATGAATGTTTCTAAAAGTGATGTAAGTAACAAGTTTGTACCATTGAATAGCGATGCCAGAAATGCTAATGTGATAGAGACCCCGATACACAAGAAAGTGTTGTAAGTGCAAAATGTGAAAATGTGAAGAGAGATAACAGTGTAGAGTCGATTAGTTGCAATCGGAGCCAATGTGTCATGCAGGTAGAATGTTAAATGACACCGGGTTCTACAGTATAATGTCAGTGCCAGAGGAAACCCCCCGTGGGAGACACCCAGGTCCAGCGGGCTACCTGACCATGTAGACTGCGCTTTCGGGATCAAGGTGATGCCCCAGGAAGGGCTCAGACACACGTCCAGTGGGGGCAGACCCACTGCAGGGACAATGGTCAATGGGCAGCACAGCCACCACCATTGGCAACCTGCCCCAGATCAGCCCTACACCCCCTGGCCTTCAGGGCCAACACCGGGAATGAGAGGCCAGTACCCGCCAGCTTTCCCGGCGGAACCTGAGATGACCCCCAATGGAGGGCAAGGAGCCACATAGCCCTGTGGCCCTGCCACCACCAAACACCACCACCTACCCATTCTACAATGTATGTACCTTACCCATTGCACTGGCTCCACCACTGAGGAATCCTCCAACAGTGACACCCACATGGTCTTTGTGTGAAGGGGGGGGGGAAATGGATGAGGGCAACCACAAGCACAGGGATCACACCTGGCACCCACACAACCCTCACCACAACCTCCCACAGCCCACTACTGATCACCTCCTCATGTCATGGCAATAAGGACTTGGGAAAGGCTTAGGGAGAGTGTTGTTATATATATATGTCAATGATGTACTGTAACACTAGACCTGAATGTACCTTCAGCCTGTATTTACCATACCTGTACACCAGAGGGTGCTGCTGCTGGAGATCTGAAGGTCACCTGTACACTGCAGGTAACCAGGTATAAAAGGGAGCTCACCTCTTGGTGTCCTCACTCTAGGAGCTGCAATAAAGGACTACAGTCTGTACACTTCAAGTGCTATACCCCTGCCTCATGGAGTCATTAAGAGAGTGCTTGCATACACAATAGTTACGATCACTGCATCTCTGAGATCTTCCGGCATGCTCTCCTCCCTCCAGATGAGAGAAATGAGGTCATGTATTCGTGCCATTAGTGCCTCTCCACCATACTTCAGTGCCTCAGCAGGGATTCCATCCGCTCCCGTGGCCTTGTTGTTCTTAAGCTGGCTTATGACTTTTTCTACCTCATGCAGTGTTGGGGTTTCACTGAGGTGGTGGCGGGTCGCATGCTGTGGGATCAAGTTGAGAACACTCGAGTCAAAGGCAGAGTCTCGATTGAGGAGATCTTCGAAGTGCTCCTTCCAGCAGGCCCTGACTGCCTCGGTGTCCTTGATGAGTGTTTCCCCGTTCTTGGCCAGCAGTGGGGTGGAGTCTTGGGTGGACCGTAGGTGGCCTTGACTGCGGTGAAGAATTCTCGCACATTGTGTCTGTCGGCCAGTTGCTGTATCTCCTGTACTTTCTCCATCCACCACCTGCTCTTTAGGTCCTGGATTTTTTGTTGGACCTCAACCTTGAGCCGTCTGTAATGCTGTTTTGCTGCTCCTGAGTTGGGTTATTTAAGGCTCAGAAATGCCCTGCGCTTGTGATCTATTAGCTCTGGGATCTTCTGATCATTCTCATCAAACTAGTTCTGGTGTTTCCTGGTTGAGTGACCGAGCGACTCTTTGCAAGCACTGATTATGGAGGGCAGACCAAGTGCTGTGGGCATTCTGCATCTTGGGGTCATCAAGGCACTCCAGGCCAGCTATGAGGCGCTGACTGTATAGGGCTCTTAGCTGGGTCTTTAAGTGCCCCGGCATTGACGTTTTTGTGGCACTGCTTCTGCTGCCCCCTCCGCTTTGGGGCTATGTTGATGTTAATGACGCATCAGATTAGGCGATCGTCCGTCCAGCAGTCGTCAGCTCCTGTCATGGCGCAGGTTATGCGCACATCCTTGCGATCCCTAGCTTGGACGATGACATAGTCGAGCAGGTGCCAGTGTTTGGAGCGAGGGTGTTGCCACGATGCTTTGTATTTGTCCCTCTGGCGGAACAAGGTGTTGGTGATGACAAGTTCGTGCTCTAGACATTTTGTCAGGAGTTGGCTTGCCTTACTCCCTCTCTGCCAATCACGCCTCCCCAGAGGGCTGTGTCCTTGCCGATCCTGGCATTGAAGTCACCAAGGAGGATCAGTTTGTCATCTGCGGGGATGCGGGACAGGGATTTTTTGAGGTTGGAGTAGAAACCCTCTTTGGTCTCATCTGTTGCATTGAGTGTTGGGGCGTACGCACTGATGACTGTGGTGCATTGATTCCGGAATAGTTGAGTCGAAGAGTCATGAGGCGTTTGTTAACCCCGCAGGGGCAGACTTTGAGGCGGTTGACCAGCTCGGTTTTGACGGCGAAGCCGATTCCCTGGAAGCGGCGTTCTTCCTCTGGTTTCCCTTTCCAGAAAAAGGTGTAACCTCCACCTTGTTCCTTGAGCTGGCCTTCCCCTGCCCGCCGGGTCTCACTTAGGGCAGCGATGTCGATGTCATAATCTTATACGTTTCAATAAGATCACCTCTCATTCTTCTGAATTCCAATGAGTAGAGGCCCAACCTACTCAACCTGTCCTCATAAGTCAACCCCCTCATCTCCTGAATCAACCTAGTGAACCTTCTCTGAACTACCTCCAAAGCAAGTATATCCTTTTGTAAATATGGAAACCAAAACTGTATGCAGTATTCCAGATGTGGCCTCACCAATACCTTGTATAGCTGTAGTAAGACTTCCCTGCTTTTATACTCCATCCCCTTTGCAATAAAGGCCAAGATATCATTGGCCTTCCTGATCACTTGCTGTACCTGCATACTATCCTTTTGTGTTTCATGCACATACCCCCAGGTCCCGCTGTACTACAGGTTGTAAATCAAAACATCTAAGTTTGTGGGCAACTACAGCAGTGCGGCGTTCCGGCCTGTCGCTGTTGGAGTTGTCCATGAGGGTCCTGACGTTCCACGTCCCAAACTTCATGTTAGAGGAGTGGAAGATGCCTGTGCAGCTGATGTGCAACCACACGCAGCGCATCCTCGCAATCAATGCTCGCTATCCTGGAAGCGCACATGATGCCTTTATCCTGATCGAGCCTTTCCGTGAAGGCATCCCAACCATCACCCTCTGCGAAGTCTTTTAGTGTGCCAAAGGTAGCCATAATCGCGTGAAAGTCCATATTCTTATCACCAGTTGTTATGTCTGTAATGCAATTTTGAGTGACTCCACGAGGCAATGTGTTGTACTCAAACTGTAGTGACCTTGGTCCTTTATTCGTAACTCCAGAGTGAGGCAGAAGCATGGTGAGCAGCCTTTTATACTGGGCCCTGCACACGTGTCAACGGTGGGATTTGGGGACAAAGAGCAACGAGTAAGTATGAGGCTGAAGGCCTGTGACTGCATATGGAGAGTTAAAAGGTGTTGGTGTGTGTCCTCCGGCTGAATCGGGAGCTAGAAGGTGAGAGACGCTTGGATGGGCGGGGCATGTCTGGTGAGGCGACGGAGAGCTTTAGGGTGCCTCCAGCAACGAGGAGCATGGCCTGATACACATAGAGAAGGGGTGGGCAGTGCAAAGCCTTTACATTGTGTGAGACAGTGAAGCTCACATGAACGCATTGCCCTGATGACCCATTGTGTCGCTGTTTTGGCCACCGTGTCATGGGCGGAGATGTGCTGGGCCACCTCCCTCCACAGCTTTCTGAAGGCCCTTGGCGGTGGCCCACATCCCCTTCCAGGCTGTAGTGTATTGTTATGCCTCTCCATAGCCTCAAGCAAGACCTCAAGAGCCGTGGCCGAGAAGAGGTGCGTTCTCTGCCTTCCTCCTTGCTCCTCCATTTTCCCACTCTCAAGACACTGAGGAGATGGACCTGTGCATGCGCATCCTTACGATCCCTTCAGCGCTCCCTTCAGCCCTCGGTCCGATTGACGCAAATTTCTCGGCGGGAGACGCAAACTTTTTCAAGGCGCTATACTTACCGTTCCGCCTGGATTAACGTCTCAAAATGGGCGGTGCCGAATTTCCACCCCGAAATGTCTTAGCAGCATTAACCAAAATTGTATTGACAAAAGAAAGAGAGAGAGTCCCAAAGATTGTGATGGAGACTCGAGGCGAGAGAAGATTCAGATCCGACCTTACAGCACTGTGGGAGTACCTTCACCACACGGACTGCAGCAGTTCAGGAAGAAAGCCCACCACCACCTTCTCGAGGGCCGCCAGGGATGGGCAATAAATGCCGGCCTTACCAGCAACGTCCACATCCTGAGAATGAATTGAAAAAAAAAGACCAGTATCAGACATGACGTTTGTTCTTATATTCTGAGAAAGGTGTTAGAAGAACCTCCTTGTATAGAAGAACAGTTTTCAAGTCTTATGTAAACTTTGACCTTTATATAAATTAAGCTTATTTAAATAATTTTATTTTTAATTTTAATTTTAACATTTTACTTCATTAAAGGTGCTATATAAATAAAAGAATAATAATAATAATAGATTAGCTGGTCATTTATCTCAGTGCCATTTGAGGTACCTTGCACTGCTTCTAAAATGACAATTCCAATTTATTCATTGGAACAAAGCATGGGCCTTACGCTAAACATCAGTAAGACAAAGGTCCTCCACCAGCCTGTCCTCACCGCACAGCACTGTCCCCCTGTCATCAAGATCCAGTCCTGGACAACGTGGACCACTTCCCATATCTCAGGAGCCTCCTATCAACAAGAGCAGACATTGACGACAAGATCCAACATCGCCTCCGGTGCGCCAGTGCAGCCTTTGGCCGCCTGAGGAAAAGTGTTTGAAGACCAGGCCCTCAAAACTGTCACCAAAGCTCATGGACTACAGGGCTGTAGTGATACCCGCCCTCCTGTATGGCTCAGAAACATGGACCATGTACAGTAGACACCTCAAGTCGCTGGAGAAATACCTCCAACGATGTCTCCGCAAGATCCTACAAATCCCCTGGGAGGACAGATGCACCAACGTTAGTATCCTCGACCAGGCCAACATTCCCAGCATTGGAGCACTGACCACACTTGATCAGCTCCGCTGGGCAGGCCACATCGTTTGCATGTCAGACACGAGACTCCCAAAGCAAGCGCTCTACTCGGAACTCCCTCGCGGCAAACGAGCCAAAGGTGGGCAGCAGAAACGTTACAAGGACACCCTCAAATCCTCCCTCGTAAAGTGCAACATTCCCACTGACACCTGGGAGTCCCTGGCCAAAGACAGCCCTAAGTGGAGGAAGTGCATCCAGGAGGGCGCTGAGCACCTCGAGTCTCGTCGCCGGGAGCATGCAGAAATCAAGCGCAGGCAGCAGAAAGAGCGTGCGGCAAACCAGTCCCACCGACCCTTTTCCTCAATGACTATCTGTCCCACCTGTGACAGGGACTGTGGCTCTCGTATTGAACTGTACAGCCACCTAAGGACTCATGTTAAGAGTGTAAGCAAGTCTTCCTCGATTCCGAGGGACTGCCTATGATGATGATGAATTGAGGTATCTTGCACTGCTTATATAATGACATTTCCAATTTATTTATTTGTGTGAAGTGTGTTGAGATGTTTCTCAGAGGAGTGACAAGATATAAATGCAAGTATTCTTTTTTTTACAGGGATAAAGTTATCACCTCTGAGGCATACAGTTCAGGAAGGTTCCAGACTACATCCTGGTGTGTGATCCGAGGAAGGGCAGCAGTAGGGGGCGCTACAATGGCTACAGCTCTCCTGGGTTAGGAAAGAGAAAATTGGTTTGGGATTCTGTTCCTGATCTCCAAGCAGAGACACCTGCTGGAAATGTACAATGTATATTTACATCTGAAATTAAATACTTGCACTGTTGCACTAAATGCTTACAGGAAAGTTAACCAACACTTCTGCTAATATTGCATTTGAACAAAAAAAACACCCTCACAAGCTTAAAGTAATACAAGGTCAAATGTAATACTTCTCCTGCATGGATCCACAGTGCTTTTTTTCAATAATAAAAACAGAAAATGCTGGAAATACCCAGCAGGTCAGGCAGCATCTGTGGAGAGAGAAACAGAATTAACGTTTCAGGTCGGTGACCTTTCGTTAGAACGTTCTGATGAAGGGTCATCGGCCTGAAACATTAGGCCTAAAATTCCAGCCTTGCCACGTCTGTACAAAGTGCGCAGGGACCCGGCGAGGCCTCACAAAAGCCATTTTTTGGGACGCGATGTGCATGCGCTGAAAACCGGCTTTTCCGATCCGTCAAGATTTCTCTTGACAGATCCTCCGCATCCCCGGGAGAAGGACATTTGCGCAGGTGAGATTGGACTATTTGCCCTACTCATGCCCAGCGAATGTCCTTCAAACTTTTATTACTTTTACCAGCGTAAGAGTTTTAAAACATAAAAAAATGTAATTTAAATACACAGATTTATAGTAAAAACCATGTCCATTAAGGTAAGTTTATTTTAAACCCTATTAAAAGACATTAAAACAATTCCAAAAAAATATTGTTTCTTTCTAAAACATTTAATTAACTTTAATTTCAATTAATTGTAAATGTGTGAGGTGTTTATTTAATTAAGTTGTGTTTCTTGTTTTAGGGGTTTATTATCATTGATAATAATGGGATCTCGGAGAAACGAAGTTCCCATTATTGTCAATGAGAATACAGCAGAGTGATTGGTGGTCCAGGCCCATGTGATTCCAGCTTGTCCGCACGGACGGGAAAATCCCCTCCCTATACGCTACGCATGGAAGGAAGGCCTCCAACCGGAATCGAAGGCCCATCTGGGACCACCAGGTATTTTCGTTAAAAAATTTCGGGTTGGATGCGTTCGTCGGAAGGAAGCCTCCGAGCGAAATTTTACCCCCATTAACTCTGGTTCTCTCACAGACGCTGTCGGACATGCTGAGTATTTACAACATATTCTGTTTTTATTTCAGATTGCAACATCTGCAGTAATTTGCTTTTGTATTAGTGTTTTTTTTCCAACTCATTTGATTATTGACCAACTGAACTTCATTTTTCAAAATTGCAAGTACAACAGCCAGGCTACCAAATTTAAAATTCATAAGAACATAAGAACATAAGAAATAGGAGCAGGAGTGGGCCGTACGGCCCCTCGAGCCTGCTCCGCCATTCAATAAGATCATGGCTGATCTGATCATGGACTCAGCTCCACTTCCCTGCCCGTTCCCCATAACCCTTTATTCCCTTATCGCTCAAAAATCTGTCTATCTCCGCCTTAAATATATTCAATGATCCGGCCTCCACAGCTCTCTGGGGCAGATAATTCCTTAGATTTACAACCCTCTGAGAGAAGAAATTCCTCCTCATCTCAGTTTTAAATGGGCGGCCCCTTATTCTGAGACTTCGTCCCCTAGGTTTAGTTTCCCCTAAGAGAAATATCCTCTCTGCATTGACCTTGTCGAGCCCCCACATCATCTTATATATTTTGATAAGATCACCTGTCATTCTTCTGAACTCCAATGTGCATAGGCCCAAGCTACTCAACCTATCTTCATAAGTCAACTCCCTCATCTCCAGAATCAACCTAGTGAACCTTCTCTGAACAGCCTCCAATGCAAGTATATCCTTCCTTAAATATGGAGACCAAAACAGTACGCAGTACTCCAGGTGTGGCCTCATCAATATCCTAGAGTTCTTTGAGAATGTAACGAGCAGGGAGAATGTGGTGTATTTGGATTTCCAGAAGGCATTCGATAAGGACTTTTGCAGGACTTCTCTGCTTTTATACTTTGTCCCCCTTGCAATAAAGGCCAACATTCCATTTGCCTTCCTGATCACTTGCTGTACCTGCATACTAACTTTTTGTGTTTCATGCACAAGGATCCCCAGGTCTCTCTGTACTGCAGCATTTAAATTATAATTTGCTTTTCTATTTTTTCTGCCAAAGTGGATAACCTCACATTATTCCCACATTATACTCCATCTGTCAAATCTTTGCCCTCTCACTTAGCCTGTCCATATCACTTTGCAGATTTTTGTGTCCTCCTCACAATTTCCTTTCTCACCCATCTTTGTATCATCAGCAAACTTGGCTACATTGCACTCGGTCCCTTCATCCAGGGCACCCCATTAGTTACTGTTTGCCAACTGGAAAATGACCCATTTATCCCGACTCTCTGTTTTCTGTTAGTTAGCCAATCCTCTATCTATGCTAATATATTACCCCCAACCCCATGGACATTTATCTTGTGCAGTAACCTTTTATGTGGCACCTTATCGAATGCCTTCTGGAAATCCAAATACACCACATCCACCCTGCTTGTTACATCCTCAAAGAACTCCAGCAAATTTGTCAAACATGATTTCCCTTTCATAAAACTATGCTGACTTTGCTTGATTGAATCATGCTTTTCCAAATGTCCTGCTACTGCTTCCTTAATAATGGACTCTAGCATTTTCCCAATGACAGATGTTAGGCTAACTGTTCTATAGTTTCCTGCTTTCTGTCTGCCTCCTGTTTTAAATAGGGGCATTACATTTGCGGTTTTCCAATCTGTTGGGACCTCCCCAGAATCCAGGGAATTTTGGTAGATTACAACCAATGCATCCACTATCTCTGCAGCCACTTCTTTTAAGAACCTAGGATGCAAGCATCAGGTTCAGGGACTTGTCCGCCTTTAGTGCCATTATTTTACCGAGTACTACTTCTTTAGTGATAGCGATTGTATTAAGTTCCTCCCTCCCTATAGCCCCTTGATTATCCATTATTGTGACGTTTTTAGTGTCTTTTACTGTGAAGATCGATACAAAATATTTGTTCAAAGTCTGCGCCATTTCCCTGTTCCCATTATTAATTCCCCAGTCTCATCCTCTAGGAGACCAACATTTACTTTAGCCACTCTCATCCTTTTTATGTACCTGTAGAAGCTGTTACTATCTGTTTTTATATTTCGTTCTAGTTTGCTTTCTTAATCTATCTGCCCTCTTTTATTATCTTTTTGGTCGTTCTTTGCTGGCTTTTAAAAGTTTCCCAATCCTCTGGCCTCCCACTAGTGTTGACCACTTTGTATGCCCTTGTTTTCAATTTGATAACATCCCTTATTTCCTTAGTTAGCCACGGATGGTTATTCCTTCTCTTACAGTCTTTCCTTCTCATTGGAATATATTTTTGTTGCGAGTTATGAAATATCTCCTTAAATGTCTGCCACTGCTCATCAACCGTTCCATACTTTAGTCTATTTTCCCAGTCCACTTTAGTCAACTCTGCCTTCATACCTTTGTAGTTTCCTTTGTTTAAGCTTAGGACACTGGTTTGAGATCCAACTTTCTCACCCTCCAACTGAATTTGAAATTCAACGATGGTATGGTCACTCATTCCTCGAGGATCCATTACTAGGAGATCGTTTATTAATCCTGTCTCATTACACAGGACCAGATCTAAGATAGCCTGACCCCTAGTTGGTTCCCCAACGTCCATGTTCAAGTAAACTATCTCGGATACACTCTATAAACTCTTTCTCAAGTCTACCCTGGCCAATTTGCTTGGTCCAATCAATATGAAGGTTAATATCGCCCACGATTATTGCCATTCCTTTTTTACAAGCCTCGATTATTTCTTGATTTATATTCCGTCAAACAGGGTAGATACTGTTAGGGTCCTATAGACTACACCCACCATATTGTTCCTTATCTCCACCCAAACTAATTCAACATCTTGATCGTCTGAGCCAATATCGTTTCTCACTAATGCACTGATCTCATCCTTTATTAACAGTGCTACCCCACCTCCTTTTCTTTTCTGTCTGTCCTTCCGAATTGTCAAATACCCCATAATATTTAGTTCCCAACCTTGGTCACCTTGCAACCATGTCTCTGTGATGACTATCAGATCATACCCATCTATTTGTGCCATCAACTCATCTATTTTGTTATGAATGCTGCGTGCTGTAAGATTCGGTGAAAACATCGACAGCAAAAACTTAACGTTTTTGGACAGTGCTTGGACGCATTTTCTGTTACTGCAGAGAACAGACAGCACTGGGTCAGATCCAAACATGCCCCACAGGAATACACATCAGGTGGACAAGGAATCAATGGCAGGAATGGTTGATGGACAGGCCTTTTGTCTTGCAATCAGTAAGACATTAAGTGAAGTGGCTGGGGTTTCAGGCCATCGAAAGACAAAGGAAAACTATTCAACCACAGACTCGATGGAGCCACACATCGAGGTACAGCCCAGTGACAAAGGAACAGGCCAGAGACTTGATTCTGTTTCTGATTTGCACAGCCTCGGGGAAGGACAGTTGGACTTTTGGCGCGAGAAGAAGCATTTTTGCAAGTTTAAGAGAGGCAGTTTTGGCTGCCATCTCTCTCTCTCCCCTCTTCTATGACTGCTTGCTTCTTTCACTGCACAAGGACTAAACACTCCATCTGGGACGGTGAGAAGAAGCACCAGAGAGCCTCGCTACTGCGACTGGGAAGCTGACCTTGAGACTGGACTTGAAGACCCAGAAGATACGCCTCATCGGCAGAAGCAGCGAGTAAGCCAGAGGGGTAATTGGTGAGCATTTATCCCAGCCCATGAAGCTTTAAGACCACCGCATAGTATGAAAGGGTGTCATGTGTCCCAACCAAGCCTTAGGGGTTTTAATGGGGAGGTTTTTGCAAGGATCATAAGCGTACCCTCATTCTGTTGGACAGATTTCAGTGGTGCAATTTTGAATCCGAGCAGGGGTGTTTTAAACGTGGGTACTTCGCGTTAGGGGCTTGTTTAGACAGGCCAGACTGTGTGTTGTACTGTGTTTGTTTGTATTACATACCAGGATGTGTTTTAACTGGGTGCACTGCTTTAACTTGAATAAAAGCATTGTGACGGTTGAGACCGAAAAGATCTGTCTATGACTGTATATTACTGTTCACAACTATAATTCCGATTCCAGAACTGTTGTAAGAGTGGTGATTTGAAACCACCAAGGGCAAAACCACTTACAGTGCATTCAGATAAAGAGCTTTTAAATTTGTTTTTTTACCATTTTTCCCTGCTTTGACCCCACTTTCTGATACACTTTTATGTTTATACATTCTGTCCCTTCCTGTCACACTCTGGTTTTCATTTCCCCCAGTGCTACCCTGCTCTATTGCCTTCTCCTTATTCTTTGACTTTTTAAATTTCCGCTCATCTGAATCTTCTCCCTCACTAATTAATTTAAAGCCCTCTCTACAGCTCTAGTTATTTGATTCACCAGGACCCTAGTCCCAGCACGGTCTAAGTGGAGCCTGTCCCAACGGAACAGCTCCCTCTTACCCCAGTACTGGTGCCAGTGCCCCAGGAACCAAAACCCATTTCTCCCACACCAGTCTTTGAGCCATGTGTTTAACTCTCTGATCTTATTTGCCCTATGCAAATTTGCTCGTGGCTCAGGTAGTAATCCAGAGATTATTACTTTTGTGGTTCTGCTTTTTAATTTGGCCCCTAGCTGCTCATAATCCCTCAGCAGAACCTCTTTGTTTGTGCTACCAAGGTCCTTGGTACCCACGTGGATCATGACAACTGGATCTTCCCCCTCCCACTCCAAGTTCCTCTCCAGCCCAGAGGAGATGTCCTTAACCCTGGCACCAGGCAGGCAACACAGCCTTTGGGACTCACACTCTCGGCTGCAGAGAACAGTATCTATCCCCCTAATGATACTGTCTCCTACCACTACAATGTTTCTTTTTACTCCCCCCATGGTGCTGTGGTCAGTTTGATCATCGTTCCTGCAGTCCCTGCTCTGGTCCACATAGGGAGCAAGAGCCTGAGGCGAATTACTTGTGAAAAAGGGTTCAGGTGAGTGGAAATTTAAAAAGTCAAAGGATAAGGAGAAGTTAGACCTGTTGGACAAGAGCAAGGGTCGAGGCTCCTCCATCACTACATCCTGAGTCCCCATACCTTCCTCACTCGTAGTCACACCCTCCTGTCCCTGATCACGGATCGAATTTGAATTATTTTAATCTAATTGGTGTGACCAGCTCCTGGATCGTGGCATCCAGGTAACTCTCCCCCTCCCTGATTTCCAGTTGCTGATATAATTGAACCTGTAGCTATAACTTCATTTCTAAATATGAAACTAAGGTTCAAGGTAAAAACTTAGCACACAAAGAGTGAATGAGCATTCTTCACGGCCAAGGGTCATACATAAATAATGGCCACTTAGGCATTGTAGCAGAGGGCAGTCACGGCCCATGCACCTGTACCCTTTGCTCAATGCCTTCAGATTAACAGAGACAGAGACAATGGGAGACCAGATTAAAAACAAGAAAAGAGCTGGTAGCCATTTGTTAGACATGTGAGAGACATATAGGGGTCATGTTTCAGCCTGAGTTGCTCCTATTTTTTTTGGAGCAACTAGTTTAGAATGGAGTATCTTAGAAATTGCAATTCTCGGCATTTAGTTTGCTCCAGTTCTAATGAGTTAGAACAGTTTCATTTTAGAACAGTTTTTTTTTTCAAAAGGGGGCGTGTCCAGCCACTTACGCCTGTTTTGCAAGTTTAGGCAGTGAAAAACTTACTCCAAACTAACTTAGGATGGAGTAAGTGTAGATTTTTCTACGCTCAGAAAAACCTTGGCTACACTTAGAAATCAGGCGTAGGAAACGAGAGACCTGGGAGGGAGGGGGGGAGGTGGAGGGAAGTTTACAAACATCAAACACCACTTTTACAAATAAAGAGCCATCGTCAATAATAAATGATAAATCAATCAATAAATAAACCAATAAATCAATAAAAACAATTAAAAAGAAAAATAAAGAATCACTCAATAAATAAAAAATTATTTCTACTCACCTACTGCAACACCAGGGAGAAGAGAGGGGGGAGAGAAGGGAGGGAGGGGAGAAGGGAGGGGGGGGAGAAGGGAGGGGGGGGGAGAAGGGAGGGAGGGGAGAAGGGGGGGGGAGGGGAGAAGAGGGGGGGGAGAGGGGGGGGGAGAGGGGAGAAGGGGGGGAGAAGGGAGGGATGGGAGAAGGGGGGGAGAAGGGAGGGAGGGGGAGAAGGGAGGGAGGGGAGAAGGAAGGGAGGGGGGAGGAGGGGGGGAGAAGGGAGGGAGGGGAGAAGGGAGGGGGAGAAGAGAGGGGGGAGAAGGGAGGGAGGGGAGAAGGGAGGGGAGAGAAGGGAGGGGGAGAAGGGAGGGAGGGGAGAAGAGAGGGAGGGGAGAAGGGAGGGAGGGGGGGAGAAGAGAGGGGGGAGAAGAGAGGGAGTGAGAAGGGACGGAGGGGAGAAGGGAGGGAGGGGAGAAGGGAGGGGAGAGAAGGGAGGGGGAGAAGGGAGGGGGAGAAGGGAGGGGGGAGAAGAGAGGGAGGGAAGAAGAGAGGGAGGGGAGAAGGGAGGGAGGGGAGAAGGGAGGTGGGGGAGAAGGGAGGGGGGAGAAGGGAGGGGAGAGAAGGGAGGGAGGGGAGAAGGGAGGTGGGGGAGAAGGGAGGGGGGGAGAAGGGAGGGGGGGAGAAGGGAGGGGGGAGAAGAGAGGGGGGGGTGAAGAGGGGGGGAGAAGGGAGGGAGGGGAGAAGGAATGGAGGAGGGGGGGGGAGAAGGGAGGGGGGGGAGAAGGGACGGGGGGGAGAAGGGAGGGGGGGAGAAGGGAGGGGGGGAGAAGGGAGGGAGGGGAGAAGGGAGGGGGGGAGAAGAGAGGGGGGAGAAGAGAGGGGGAGGAGAAGGGACGGAGGGGAGAAGGGAGGGGAGAGAAGGAGGGGGGAGAAGGGAGGGAGGGGAGAAGGGAGGGAGGGGAGAAGGGAGGGAGGGGAGAAGGGAGGGGGGGGAGAAGGGAGAGGGGAGAAGGGAGGGGAGAGAAGGGAGGGGAGAGAAGGGAGGGAGGGGAGAAGGGAGGAGGGGAGAAGGGAGGGAGGGGAGAAGGGAGGAGGGGAGAAGAGAGGGCGGGAGAAGGGAGGGGGGAGAAGGGAGGGGGGGAGAAGGGAGGGGGGAGAAGAGAGGGGGGGAGAAGGGAGGGGGGGAGAAGGGAGGGGGGGAGAAGGGAGGGGGGGGAGAAGGGAGTGGGGGGAGAAGGGAGGAGGGGAGAAGAGAGGGGGGGAGAAGGGAGGAGGGGAGAAGAGACGGGGGGAGAAGGGAGGGGGGGAGAAGGGAGGGGGGGAGAAGGGAGGGAGGGGGGGAGAAGTGAGGGAGGGGGGGAGAAGGGAGGGGGGGGAGAAGGGAGGAGGGGAGAAGGGAGGGGGGGGAGAAGGGAGGGGGGGAGAAGGGAGGGAGGGGGGGGAGAAGGGAGGGGGGAGAAGGGAGGGAGGGGAGAAGGGAGGGAGGGGGGGAGGAGGGAGGGGGGGGTGAAGGGAGGGGGGGAGAAGGCAGGGAGGGGAGAAGGGAGGGAGGGGGGAGAAGGGAGGGAGGGGGGGGAGAAGGGAGGGGGGGAGAAGGGAGGGGTGGAGAAGGGAGGGAGGGGGGAGAAGAGAGGGGGGAGAAGGGAGGGGGGGAGAAGGGAGGGAGGGGGGAGAAGGAAGGGAGGGCAGAAGGGAGGGAGGGGGGGAGAAGGGAGGGAGGGGGGGAGAAGGGAGGGAGTGGTGAAGGGAGGGAGGGGGGAGAAGGGAGGGAGGGCAGAAGGGAGGGAGGGGGGAGAAGGGAGGGAGGGGGGGAGAAGAGAGAGAGGGGGGGCAGAAGAAGAATGGGGGCGGGGGCAGAAGAAGAATGGGGGCGGGGGCAGAAGAAGAATGGGGGCGGGGGCAGAAGAAGAATGGGGGTGGGGGCAGAAGAAGAATGGGGGTGGGGGCAGAAGAAGAATGGGGGCGGGGGCAGAAGAAGAATGGGGGCGGGGGCAGAAGAAGAATGGGGGCGGGGGCAGAAGAAGAATGGGGGCGGGGGCAGAAGAAGAATGGGGGCGGGGGCAGAAGAAGAATGGGGGCGGGGGCAGAAGAAGAATGGGGGTGGGGGCAGAAGAAGACGAAGCCGGGCCCCGCTGAGGCCTTCGGGTGAGGCCTGCCTGCAGCTGATGCCGGGCTGCCGACGCTGCCGATTCTTCAGGCGGGGCCCGTCCCCAGCGAGAGGCCGTGAAGGTGGGCCCCGCCGCCACCGCCAGAGCCGGGCCCCGCCGAGGTCTTCGGGTGGGGCCTGCACGCAGAAGACACCGACGACTCTTTGGGCGGGGCCCGAGATGCCGGGCGGGCGGGTCCCGCCACTCGGCCTGGGATAGGGGCGATGTCCCTTCGGCCTGGGATAGTGTCGTCGCCCGGGAGACGGGACGGGTTGGGAGGGCCGGGAGCTACTGCGCACGTGTGCAGCCTCCACTGCGCACACGGCACTGTTTGTGGTGCAGGGCTGTAGCTGTGCCCCCAGCAGCTCCTGCTGCACCGCGCCGAGCTAGAAACAGGCCTACAGCTATCAGAGAATCGCAAGGTAAGTATTCGCCGCAATTTTTATTCTACAAATTAGGCGGGCCTCTCCAATGTGCGCCATTCTAACGGGAGTCCGAAACTTGAGCCCATAGAAACTGAGTGTGAAGAATTGAAAGAAATAAGAGATTCCTTGTTCTATTGAGGGCTTTGAGGAGATCAGCATGTGGTGATTCGACCATCACACTGTGAGCGGACGGGGGGCTGTACGCACCGAGGAGGTGCAATGTGACTGTTGGTGGATTTAGAATGGAACCATCAGCTGAAGAGTGGGTAGGTGTAGAGGAACAATTGGTAGGAAGAAGGAGTAGAATGGCAGAAAGACAGAGGCTTGGGAAGCTGAGGTAATGAAAATAATGTGAGACGATGAGTCTTCAATGACAGCACAGATTGAACGATTTGAGAAAAACTAGGGAGCACTAAGGGTCATAATCACAAGTTATGTAAAGCCAGGACTAGGTTAGATGTCAGGAGGGGTTCTTTTCCCAGAGAATAGTAGGCCTGTGGAACAGGCTGCTGGCTGATGCGGAGGACACCGATTCACTGGATTCCTTCAAGCGAGAGCTAAAGCTGTTTTTGGCTGGGGTGGAGATCACTTTATACAAAAGGTAGGTACCATGTCACATTAATCAGGCCACAGTGGACTCCTGGACTAGTTTTAATCTTATAATGGGGTTGGAGAGGTATTTTCCAGATGTCTTTCCCTTATTGGCTTGAGTTGTATCTGTTTATTTGCCTCCTGCAGGAGATTACTGTTGTGTCGGGCAGACTGAATGGACCAATGGGTTCTTTTCTTATCTGTCATTGTCATTGAGATACATCGAGTGTACAGCACAGCAATGGGCCATTCAGCGTTTATGTTCCACACGAGCCTTCTCCCACCCTACTTCATGCTCCCTCATGTGCTTATCCAGTTTCTCCTTAAATGCATCTGTGCTATTCACCTCAACTACTCCCTGTGATAGCGAGTTCCACATCTCTGGGTAAAGAAGTTTCTCTTGAATTCCCCATTGGATTTATGTCCAGTGACTTCAATGGAAATAAAAATCGGGAGAGGTGTAAAATGGGCTGACGACTTGCTATCACCCGTTTCACATTATCTCACAAAGCCAAGATCTGCCTCCAATACTTCAGAGGACGGTAGAACATTGGACATTTCAGAAAGGAGACAGTTGCCTACATTGGTTAAAAAAATTCACCTGTTTAAATGTATCTCTGAATAGCAATGGTATTTTAATGAGTACGCAATCTGTGTTACCATCTGATCATAAATATCACTCAAAATTTCCCTGAGGTTAATTGTTCTGAAACATGAAATTTCATATCTATACAAATTCTATCACACACTTGTACACAAATACACCAACACTGACACATTAACGCATACACTGTACAGGAGAGAAAGCGAGAGAAGGCTGTATGTATGGGGGTGGAGGGGGAGTGGGGGGGGGGGGGGGGGTGGAATGTACAATAGGGTCGGTAACCCCTGATTGGCTGTCTGGAGTGCTACAGGATATAAAGTCCCTGGATAATGAGTGCTCTTGATTGGCCTGCTGCTCTTTGTATGAGAGGCAGCTGCAGGCACAGCTCCACATTTGAATGTATATAGGGGATTGGAGGGCAGCAGCTCCATGGGCCATCTGTCTCGGCAGCCGTCAGCAACAAAGACTTCAGGATGGTGCTAGTACATGTCGGATATCTTGTTCTTCCAGTTTTTGGGTCTGTGAACAACAGAGGTACTACCTTCAGGGGAAAGAAATGATCAAAAAAATATTCTTTACCCTTCGCTAGATGACAACTGATGTGGTTCTCACTTTTGCTGATTATATAGTACATAGACTGTGTTGTGAGTAATATTATGTGCTCTCATGTTAATTCTGTGACACAGATAAGATGCTCTTTGTGTCTCAATTTGTTGAGAAATACTGATGTATAAATCTCAGCACATTCCCCGTATTGGTTTACATAAGCATGCAGTGTTAACTTAAGATTTGTAGGAATTGTGCTTTGTTAGTCCTCTATTTTTTCTTAGCCCAGTAATACAGTATTAGCACAGTTCATTTACTTTTTAATGCTGAATATTATAGAGTTTGTAACACACCTTTTCTGTTAGCGCTGTGTGTATATGTGACGTGCTGTGTAAATGCTGTACTGTAGGTTTTTGCCTGCCTCTGTGTTCTACTCTACACACAGAGAAGTACCTGCTCTTCTCCCATTGTGGAGCACATATTACCGCACGCGTCTCTGACAGTGTGCTCTGCCCCATGTGATGTACTGACGGCCCAGTACCGATCTGATACTATCTCCTTTGTTGCCTTTTTCCTTCGGTCTGTTTCACTTTTCGCACTTACAGGGAGAAAGAATGAATAACTGTTACGGTTTCTGTATCGATTGAGACTGACCGGCACTTTATCTGACATTTATGTGTGACTCTGGCCCAGCAGCGGCCTCTTTGCGGAACGGTAGTACGTCCTTTCTGTGTACCTGATAGCTTGTTACACTATAATGACTTTTGATAATTAACTGTTCCCCCCCCCCCACCGCCATCCCCCTCAAAACCGATTTCCCCCCCAAACCGATTCCCCCTCTCGTCTTCTGCAGCAGCTGACAGGTGCTGAGGTTCCGTTCCAGGGGCCTCACCCATGTTGTTCTAAAAAAAAAGACTTACATTTACATGGCGCCTTTCATGACCACTGGGCATCCTAAAGTGCTTTACAACCAATGAATGTACAATGCAGTCACTGTTGTAATGTGGGAAATGCGGCAGCCAATTTGCGCACAGCAAACTCCCACAAACAGCAATGTGATAATGACCAGATAATTTGTTTTTGGTATGTCGATTGAGGGATAAATATTGGCCAGGACACTGGGGATAACTGCCCTGCTTTTCTTCGAAATAGTGCCATGGGATCTTTGACATCCACCTGAGAGAGCAGACCGGACCTCGGTTTAACGTCTTATCCGAAAGACGGCACCTCCAACAGTGCAGCACTCCCTCAGCACTGCACTGGAGTACAAAAGCAAAATGCTGCGGATGCTGTAATCAAAACAGAAAATGTTGGAAATCTCAGCAGGTCAGGCAGCATTTGTGGAGAGGAAATGTTTTTCCTAACTCCTGGTATTACCATTTGAATTATTATCTAATCTCTCCTGTCTTCCACCCTATCACAGCCCTTCCCATTTGTTCTTTCTTTCCCTCCCCCTTTCAGTGCAGGTTAAGAATCTGTTCTTTTTAAACACTCTCCAGTTCTGACGAAGGGTCATCAACCTGAAGCGTTAACCCTGCTTCCTCTCCACGGGACCTGCCTGACCCTGCTGAGATTTCCAACATTTGCTGTTTTGACTGCACTAGAGTATCAGCCTATGTTTATGTGCTCAAATCTCTGGAGTGGGACTTGAACCTACAACCTTCTGACTCAGAGGCAAGTGTGCTACCCACTGAGCCACTGACTGTTATCCTTTAGATGTGAATCTTGACAATGAGTGCTGGCAGGCTATTCAACTATTTCTGCTCTTGTCCTTAGCTGACGTTTACCCACGTGCACTTGCCAGCAGGGCTCACTCGATTATAGTGATCAGTGGTGGGAACCTGGCGGACATTTCCTCTCCTTAACTCAGGAGCACGAGTCCAGTTGTGGTGCTCTAACTGCTGCCCTGAGTGAGATGTGCTAACTCAGAGCGGATCTGAGATCAAATCTGGAAACATCTCTGTCTAGATTAAAAATAAAACGGGGAAGGTGGCTCAACCGTGGCTCACAAGGGAAATTAAGGATAGTGTTAAATCCAAGGAAGAAGCATATAAATTAGCCAGAAAAAGCAGCAAACCTGAGGACTGGGAGAAATGTAGAATTCAGCAGAGGAGGACAAAGGGTTTAATTATGATGGGGGAAAATAGAGTATGAGAGGAAGCTTGCTGGGAACATAAAAACTGACTGCAGAAGCTTCTTTTCTAGATATGTGAAGAGAAAAAGATTAGTGAAGACAAACGTAGGTCCCTTGCAGCCAGAATCAGGTGAATTTATAATGGGGAACAAAGAAATGGCAGACCAGTTGAACAAATACTTTGGTTCTGTCTTCACGAAGGAAGACACAAATAACGTTCCGGAAATACTAGGGGACCGAGGGTCTAGTGAGAAGGAGGAACTGAAGGAAATCCTTATTAACCAGGAAATGGTGTTAGGGAAATTGATGGGATTGAAGGCCAATAAATCCCCAGGGCCTGATAGTCTGCATCCCAGAGTACTTAAGGAAGCGTCCCTGAAATAGTGGATCATTTTCCAACAGTCTATCGACTCTGGATCAGTTCCTATGGCTAATGTAACACCACTTTTTAAAAAAGGAGGGAGAGAGAAAATGGGTAATTATAGACCGGTTAGCCTGACATCAGCACTGGGGAAAATGTTGGAATCAATTATTAAAGATGAAATAGCAGCGCATTTGGAATGCAGTGACAGTATCGTTCCAAGTCAGCACGGATTTATGAAAGGGAAATCATGCTTGACAAATCTTCTAGAACTTTTTGAGGATGTAACTAGTAGAGTGGACAAGGGAGAACCAGTGGATGTGGACTTTCAAAAGGCTTTTGACAAGGTCCCATACAAGAGATTGGTGTGCAAAATTAAAGCACGTGGTATTGGGGGAATGTACTGACGTGGATAGAGAACTGGTTGGCAGACAGGAAGCAGAGAGTCGGGATAAACGGGTCCTTTTCAGAATGGCAGGCAGTGACTAGTGGGATGCTGCAAGGCTCAGTGCTGGGACCCCAGCTCTTTACAATATACATTAATGATTTAGATGAAGGAATTGAGTGTAATATCTCCAAGTTTGCAGATGACACTCAGCTGGGTGTCGGTGTGAGCTGTGAGGAGGATGCTAAGAGGCTGCAGGGTGACTTGGACAGGTTAGGTGAGTGGGAAAATGCATGGCAGATGCAGTATAATGTGGATAAATGTGAGGTTATCCACTTTGGTGGCAAAAACACGAAGGCAGAATATTATCTGAATGGCGGCAGATTAGAAAAAGGGGAGGTGCAACGAGACCTGTGTCATGGTACATCAGTCATTGAAAGTTGGCGTGCAGGTACAGCAAGCGGTGAAGAAGGCAAATGGCATGTTAGCCGTCATAGCTATGGGATTTGAGTATAGGAGCAGGGAGGTCTTACTGCAGTTGTACAGGGTCTTGGTGAGGCCTCACCTGGAATATTGTGTTCACATTTGGTCTCCTAATCTGAGGAAGGACATTCTTGTTATTGAGGGAGTGCAGCGAAGGTTCACCAGACTGATTCCCGGGACGGCAGGATTGACATATGAGGAGCGACTAGATCGACTGGGCCTGCATTCACTGGATTTTAGAAGGATGAGAGGGGATCTCATAGAAACATATAAAATTCTGACTGGACGTGTCAGGTTAGATGCGGAAGAATGTTCCCGATGTTGGGGAAGTCCAGAACCAGGGGACACAGTCTAAGGATAAGGGGTAAGCCATTTAGGACTGAGATGAGGAGAAACTTCTTCACTCAGAGAATTGTTAACCTGTGGAATTCTCTACTGCAGAGAGTTGTTGATGCCAGTTCATTGGATATATTCAAGAGGGAGTTAGATATGGCCCTTACGGCTAAAGGGATCAAAGGGTATGGAGAGAAAGCAGGAAAGGGGTACTGAGGTGAATGATCAGCCATGATCTTATTGAATGGTGGTGCAGACTTGAAGGGCCGAATGGCCTACTCCTGCACCTATTTTCTATGTTTCTATGTTTCTAGCTTATTGAAACATATATGATTCTGAGGGGTCTTGACAGGGTAGATGCAGAGAGGATGTTTCCCCTCATGAGAGAATCTAGAACTAGGAGGCATAGTCTCAGAATAAGAGGTTTCCCATTTATCACAGAAATAAGGAGGAATTTCTTCTCTCAGAGAGTTGTGAATCTTTGGAATTCTCTATCCAAGGGAGCTGTGGAGACTGGGTCTTTGAACACATTTAAGGTGGAGATAGACAGATTTTTGAATGATAAAGGAGTCAAGAGTTAACAGGAGTAGGAGAGGAAGTGGAGTTGTGGCCAGGACCAGATCAGCCATGATCTTATTGAATGGTGGAGCAGGCTCGAGGGGCCAGGTGGCCTACTCCTGCTCCTATTTCTTATGGACGCGCTTATTTGTACTGCAAAAAATGGTCGCCACCCCTTTGTCTATGATTGGTCCCCTTGGAGGATAAGCCACACCCTGAGGTTTCACTGAAATGTGTAACTAGAACCGCCAATCCCAAGGTCTTACTGACTTTGCAAATTGTGACTCGATCCACTTTGACTTCCTGAAGCGACAGAGGACAGAGCTCCCCAGAAGACAGCAAGGGCCAGCCGAAGTGCCTTACCCCAGCATGGATTGTTAACAGGTTTATTGGGTATGAAGTGAATAGTGACAGTGTCATGACTTCTGGATATCATCCACTCCAACGATGTCCCTTGTAGGGGGTTGGAAGAACGTGATCCATCACCCAGTCTAGGATGGCCAGCTCCCTGGTTGGTTCCTCGACATATTGGTCTCGAATACCATCCCTAATACACTCCAGGAAATCCTCCTCCACCGCATTGCTACCAGTTTGGTTAGCCCAATCAATGTGTAGATTAAAGTCGCCCATGATTACTGCTGTACCTTTATTGCACACATCCCTTATTTCTTCTTTGATGCTGTCCCCAACCTCACTACTACTATTTGGTAGTCTATACACAACTTCCACTAGCGTTTTCTGCCCTTTGGAATTCCGCAGCTCCACCCATACCGATTCCACATCATCCAGGCTAATGTCCTTCCTTACAATTGCATTCATTTCCTCTTTAACCAGCAACGCCACCCCGCCTCCTTTTCTTTTCTGTCTATCCTTCCTAAATGCTGAATATCCTTGGATGTTGAGTTCCCAGCCTTAGTTCCCCTGGAGCCATGTCTCCGTGATGCCAATCACATCGTATCCGTTAATTGCTATCTGCACAGTTAATTTATCCAACTTATTCCGAATACTCCACGCATTGAGGCACAGAGCCTTCAGGCTTGTCTTTTTAACACACTTTGCCCCTTTAGAATGTTGCTATAATGTGGCCCTTTTTGCTTTTTGCCTTGGGTTTCTCTGCCCTCCACTTTTACTATTCTCCTTTCTATCTTTTGCTTCTGCCCCCCTTCTATTCCCCTCTGTCTCCCTGCATAGGTTCCCACCCCCCTGCCATATTAGTTTAACTTCTTCCCAACAGCACCAGCAAACACTCCCCCTAGGACATTGGTTCCGGTCCTGCCCAGGTGCAGACCGTCTGGTTTGTACTGGTCCCACCTCCCCCAGAACCGGTTCCAATGTCCCAGGAATTTGAATCCCTCCCTTCTGCACCACTGCTCAAGCCACGTATTCATCTGAGCTATCCGCGATTCCTATTCTGACTAGCACATGGCACTGGTAGCAATCCTGAGATTACTACTTTTGAGGTCTTACTTTTTAATTTAACTCCTAGCTCCCTAAATTCATCCCGTAGGACCTCAACCCGTTTTTTACCTATATCGTTGGTACCTATATGCATCACGACAACTGGCTGTTCACCCTCCCTTTTCAGAATGTCCTGCACCTGCTCCACGACATCCTTGACCCTTGCACCAGGGAGGCAACATACCATCCTGGAGTCTCGGTTGCTGCTGCAGAAATGCCTATCTATTCCCTTTACAATTGAATCCCCTATCACTATCGCTCTCCCACTCTTTTTCCTGCCCTCCTGTGCAGCAGAGCCACCCACGGTGCCATGAACTTGGCTGCTGCTGCTCTCCCCTGATGAGTCATTCCCCTCAACATGACTCAAAGCGGTGTATCTGTTTTGCAGGGGGATGACCGCAGGGGACCCCTGCACTACCTTCCCTGCACTGCTCTTCCTGTTGGTCTTCCATTCTATATCTGGCTATGGACCCTTTGCCTGTGGTAAGACCAACTCACTGAACGTGCTCTTCACGTCATTCTCAGCATCATGCATGCTCCAGAGTGAATCCATCCGCAGCTCCAGCTCCACAACGCGGTCCGTCAGGAGCTGGTGGCAGACCCACTTCCCGCGCACGTAGTCGTCAGGGACACCGGAAGTGTTCCCGACTTCCCACATAGTACAGGAGGAGCATAACGGGAGGTTCACCTCTCATTCTTTGAAACTCCACTGAGCATAGACCTAACCTCCTCAACCTTTCTTCATCTCAGGAATCAACCTCGTGAACCTTCTCTGAACTGCCTCCAATGCAAGTATATCCTTCCTTAAATAAGGAGAACAAAACTGTATGCTGTACTCCAGGTGTGTTCTTACCAACGCCCTGTACAGTTCTAGCATGCCTTCCCTGCTTTTATACTCCATCCCCCTTGCAGTAAAGGCCGACATTTCATTTGCCTTCCTGATTACTTGCTGTATCTGCATACTAACTTTGTGTTTTGTGTACAAGAACCCCCAGATCCCTTTGTACTGTAGCATTTTGTAGTCTCTCCCCATTTAAATTTAATTTGATTTTTTTATTTTACCTACCAAAGTGGATAACCTCACATTTTCCCACATTATACTCCATCTGCCAAATTTTTGCCCATTCACTTAGCCTATCATAAGAACATAAGAACTAGGATCAGGAGTAGGCCATATGGTCCCTCGAGCCTGCTCCGCCATTCAATAAGATCATGGCTGATCTGATCATGGACTCGGCTCCACTTCCCCGCCCGCTCCCCAGAACCTCTTATCGTTTAAGAAACTGTCTATTTCTGTCTTAAATATATTCAATGTCCCAGCTTCCACAGCTCTCTGAGGCAGCGAATTCCACAGATTTACAACCCTCAGAGAAGAAATTTCTCCTCAACTCTGTTTTAAATGGGTGGCCCCTTATTCTAAGATCATGCCCTCTAGTTCTAGTCTCCCCGATGAGTGGAAATATCCTCTCTGTATCCACCTTGTCGAGCCCCCTCATTATCTTATAAGTTTCAATAAGATCACCTCTCTTTCTTCTGAACTCCAATGTGTATGGGCCCAACCTACTCAACCTTTCCTCATAAGTCAACTCCCTCATCTCTGGAATCAACCTAGTGAACCTTCTCTGAACAGCCTCCAATGCAAGTATATCCTTCCTTAAATACGGAGACCAAAACTATACGCAGTACTCTAGGTGTGGCCTCAACAATACCCTGTACAGTTGTAGCAGGACTTCTCTGCTTTTATACTCTATCCCCCTTGCAATAAAGGCCAACATTCTATTTGCCTTCCTGATTACTTGCTGTACCTGCATACTAACTTTTTGTGTTTCATGCACAAGAACCTGCCCAGTTCTCTCTATACTGCAGCACTTTGCAATTTTTCTCCGTTTAAATTATAATTTGCTTTTCTATTATTTCTGCCATAGTGGGTAACCTCACAGTTTCCCACATTATACTCCATCTGCCATATTTTTGCCAAATTTTTGCCTGTCTATATCCCTTTGCCGATTTCTTGTGTCCTCCTCACAATTTGTTCTCCCACCCATCTTTGTATCATCAGCAAACTTGGCTACATTAATACATCCAAGTTATTAATATAAATTGAAAATAGTTGAGGCCCCAGCACTGATCCCTGTGGCATCCCACTAATTACAGTTTGCCAACCTGAAAATGACCCATTTATCCCGACTCTCTGTTTTCTGTTAGTTAGCCAATCCTCTATCCATGCTAATATATTACCCCCAACCACGTGAGCTCTTATCTTGTGTAATAACCTTTTATGTGGCACCTTATCGAATGCTTTCTGGAAATCCAAATACACGACATCTACTGGTTCCCCTTTATCCACCCTGCTCGTTACATCCTCAAAGAAGTCCAGCAAATTTGTTAAACATGATTTCCCTTTCATAAAACCATGCTGACTCTGCTTGACTGCATTATGATTTTCTAAATGTCCTGCTACTGCTTCCTTAATGATGGACTGCAGCATTTTCCCAGTGACAGATGTTTGTCTAACTGGTTTCTGTCTCCCTCCTTTCTTAAATTACATTTGCAGTTTTCCAGTCTGCTGGGACCTCTCCAGAATCCAGGGAATTTTGGTAGATTACAACCAATGCATCCACTATCTCTGCAGCCACTTCTTTTAAGACCCTAAGATGAAAGCCATCAGATCCAGGGGACTTGTCCGCCTTTGGGCCCATTAGTTTGCCTAGTACTTTATCTCTAGTGATAGTGATTGTTTTAAGACCGCACCCGGCCCCCACTTCCGCCAATAGCTTCTTGATGAAATATTATTGGGATGTTTTTAGTGTCTTTTACCGTGTTTCCCATTATTAATTCTGCAGTCTCATCCTCTAAGGGACCAACGTTTACTTCAGCTACTCGTTTCCTTTTTATATACCTGTAGAAGCTTTTACTGTTTGTTTTTATATTTCTTACTAGTTTACTCTCATATGCTACCTTCTCTGTCATTATCATTTTTTTTAGTCGTCCTTTGCTAGTTTCTAAAAATTTCCCAATCCTCTGGCGTTCCAATGTTTTTCACAACATTGTATGCCTTTGTTTTCAATTTACTACCATAATGATCTTCATCTACCAGCCAAGTAGCCAAACATTTGTGCAGACATGGAAGACACAGGCAAAGATGGCTAGGGTCCGATTACTAATAAGTATCTTAAGGACTCTCCAGTAATAAACTGAACTAAGGTATTTGGATGGCCATATAAGAATGTTATTGCAGCTGGTCCAATTATCAATGGATTTTGCCAAGGAAGTGAGTGATAGATGTTAGAAAAGCACGCTGAGTGTCCCATTGGTTGCAAGTAGGTCAGAAGTGACCGAGGTAACTCAAAGCCAATAGGCATGGGCTTAATTCTTCGTCCATGGCTCAGTGGTAGCACCCTCACCTCTGAGTCAGGAGGTTGTGGGTTCAAGTCCCACTCCAGAGATTTGAGCACAAAAATCTAGGCTGACACTCCAGTGCAGTACTGAGGGAATGCTGCACTGTAGAAGGTTCCATCTTTCAAATGAGATGTTAAACCATGGCCCTTTCGTTCTCTCAGGTGGATATAAAAAGAACCCATGGCACATAAAAAGATCCCAAGAAGAGCAAGGGAGTTGTCTCCGATGTCCTGCCATTATTTATCCAGAGTGATTATGTGCACGAACATTTCTGTGTACTTGTGCGCATACATGCCGTCGACCCCGCCCCTTTTTGCACATGCGCGTTTGATCCGGTTGTACATGTGCAGTGCGATATATGAGGAAGCTGGAAGTGGGGTTGAACCACAAACTGCAAGGAGCTAGAATCTGAGCCTGCTACTGGGGCTTTTGGGTTATCTATTGAAAATCAATGATTATACTAAAGGAGCCTTCAGGCCCTTTGCCTAGAATATCACTGTGCTTATCTTCACGAACATTTTCACAGCCTTCTGAGAGAGAGAGAAAATTGGAGAGGAGGAGAAAGCAGGAGAATGGGGGCAGAGAGTGATAGAGAGAGAATGGGGCAGAGAGAAAGAGTGGGGGAGAGAGTGAGAGAGGGACTGGGGGGGGGGGAGAGAGAGCAAGAGAGAGACTGGGGGGGAAACAGAGGGAGATTGGGGGGGAGAGAGAGAGAGAGAGAGACTGGGGGGGAGAGAGAGAGAGAGAGAGAGAGAGACTGACTGGGGAGTGAGAGCGAGCGAGAGAGCGAGCTAGAGAGCGAGAGAAAGAGGCAGAGAGAGAGAGAGACTGGAGGAGGGAGGGGCAGGGATAGACTGGGAGGAGGCAGAGAGAGCGAGGGAACTCAGGAAGAGGAGGTCAGCAACTTGGTGAGGGGGGGGGCAGGGGATAACGAGCTCGGAGAGCACAGTGGGGATGGTGAAAGAACATGATCCAGGTCTAAAAGTGGGGTGGGGGGGGGGGGGGCTGAGAGCGAGATTGTGATCCAGATGGTAAGACGGATCACGTTCTTCCAACCCGACCATCTTTACACCCGCACCATGTTCTCGCTCTTCTACCCCTACACCTGGATGATTTCTCAGAAAGCTCGCTGCATGTGCGGCAAGTGACATCATTGGATTGGATGAAATCCGGAAGTCATGACACTGTCACTATTCACTTCATACCCAATACACCTGCTAACAATCCGTGACCCACATGCAATGCCTCATCTATTGCGGAGGGGCGGGGGGCGGGGGATAAGGTCAGGAAATTATTGGGGGGGAGATTGTCATGAATCCGTGGGAGGGGGGAGGTGGAAATTGGACAGGTGGAGAAGGTCCGAAACTCAAGGGAGCGGGGGAGGGGGGGTGGTGATGGGGGAAGGTCAGGAACTCGGGCAGAGGGAAAAGGGCATGAACTTGGGCCGGATGGGGCGGGGGAAGTCAGGTACTTAGGCTATGGGCGGTGGGGGCAGGAATTTGTTTGGGTGGGTGGGGAAAGGTCTTAATCCATGAGAGCGAGCCCTGTCTGTTCCAAGTGAGCTCTGTTCTGTCTGGAGTCGGCAGTCAGAATGGCTCGAATTACACTTTGCAAAGTCACTGACTACGTAAGCAGGGCGGTTCTAATTACACATTCCAGAGAAGCTGCTGGGTGTTTGGTCCCTTTGGAGGATAAATCAGCAATCGGGTCTTGTGATCAAGTGGACCCAATCAAAGCTTTACGTGTTGCAAACTAACACATTCATATTTATCCATCAATCAACATCATTAAAACTGATTATCTGGCCATTATCACATTGCTGTTTGTGGGAGCTTGCTGTGCACAAATTGGCTACTGCGTTTCCCTACATTACAACAGTGACTACACTTCAAAAGTACTTAATTGGCTGTAATGCTGTTTGGGGTGTGAAAGGCGCTATATAACTACAAGTCTTTTTTATTTTCTTATCGGTGCACATGTTGGATAAATCCTAGGTGTGTATACCTGAGGTGTTGCCTTCTGCCTAAAACATTAACATGATTAAGAGTGGCAAGCTGCTTTTGCTTTCGATGTGGGGATAGCAAGTTGAAATAAAAGAGAAATGACTTGTATAGTACGTCATCACCTCTCCCAGGCATGTCCAATTCAATTACTGACTATGAGGGGCAGTTACTGTTATTATGTAGGTAAATGTAATGGCCATTTTACACACTGCATAATCCCACAAACGAGTCAATCTATTTTTGGTGGTGTTTATTGAGGGAGTGATAGTGACCAGGACTTGAGGAAAACTTCCTACTCTTCTCCAGAAATACCATGGGATCTTTAATGTCCTTCGGAACCACAAGAACAGATAGGTGGGGTTGTTCAGAGAAGGTTCACGAGGTTGATTCCAGAGATGAGGGGGTTGACTTATGAAGATAGGTTGAGTAGGTTGGGCCTCTACACATTGGAGTTCAGAAGAATGAAAGGTGATCTTCTCGAAACATATAAGATACTGAGGGGGCTCGACAAGGTGGATGAGGAGAGGGTGCTTCCACTCATAGGGGAAACTAAATCCAGGGGGCATAGCCTCAGAATAAGGGGCTTCCCATTTAAAACTGAGATGAGGAGGAATTTCTTCTCTCAGAGGGTTTAAATCTATGGAATTCTCTGCCCCAGAGAGCTGTGGAGGCTGGGTCATTGAATATATTTAAGGCGGAGATAGACAGATTTTTGAGCGATAAGGGAATAAAGGGTTATGGGGAGCAGGCAGGGAAGTGGAGCTGAGTCCATGATCAGATCAGCCATGATCTTATTAAATGCCGGAGCAGGCTCGAGGGGCCAAATAGTCTACTTATGCTCCTATTTCTTATATTCTTATGTTTTTAACAAAGTACAGTATCTCTGACAATGCCCCCCCTCTGACACCCCCTCATCTCTGACAATGCATTCCCTTAGTGATGCACTGGGATGTCAGGCTTGATTATGAATGCTAGACTTAGAGTGGATTGAGCACACAACTTTCTAACTCAGAGCCAACTGAGTGAAGCTGGTGCAGAGTGACATTCTGCTCACCTTTTTCCACCATTTACTCCCTCAGTGACTGTCTCTGTCCACATGGTCCTGATCACATTTTTTGAAAGTATTTCTCAGCCTGTTTTATTCAAATTGTCATGTCTTTCGAAGCCTTTAGAGTGAGGTAATCGTGCCTTCCATAGAAGGAGAGGAACAAAGAATGGCTGCATAAGAATATTACGTATAATTATAGATGAGCGCATCAAACGTTATTAAATTCTACTTCCTTGAGGAGAGAGCTAATCTTAAAAAAAGATTTAAAAATCTATAATGTCATTGCTGCTATTCAATTGTTCTTTTACCATTTAATAAATGTGTTTGGCAGGTGATGCCCAAGTCACAGTATAGCACAGTGTTATTCTGCTGTCTTCCAAAGTCAAGGACGAGACAGCAACCCTAAACAAAGTGAAGAATCACTCTGTTCGACCTATTTGGGAACACTACACATTTACCGAGTTATCTGGTGAAGAGAAAGTACTTTCTGGGGCATAGGGAATAAAAGCTTACTTACGGCAGTGGCCAACGATGCTGAAACTCTGCCCCCCCCCCCCCCCCCCGCCACCACAATCAAAAAACTAGAGTAAAATGGAGTTTAAAAAAGATTACCTTCTATTAAAACTATAAAGGTACATTTTGAAGGGCTCCAATGCTGGCACAGAACATGGATTGCAGGATCGAACACAAAGGTTTTCAAGCTTGATTTACAATGTTCCCAAATTCCTGGTGATTTTCATGCCCAATTCTGTGTTCCACATTCTCATTGAATGAGGCTCCATTCCTAGAGCTGTTTGAATATATTTTTGTGGTTTCTTACTCAAAGCAACAGAAATACAGTGAATTACTGACTCATAGCTTTCTTAATTGAGATACTCGGGCGGGAGTATGGGAAGTTGTAATTTGCCGCATTGAACCCCCATTCAGAGTCAGACAGTTGCTAAATCTTTATCTAAGAGCTTGAGTTCCTGCTAGGTTCTCCCAATCTCCAAATTTAGTCGATTCCGTAATGTGTGCACCTGCGAGTATGCTCACAGGTTTGTAGAGCTGTTGCATTGCAAGTGGCTTAGCCACTCACGTGATGTTCACAAGACTCAATAAAACCCCAGTCAATTGGGTCTCGGTCATCCACGATGAGGTATGCAGTTGTGAGCCTAGTGGATGAACTGGTAATGTGTAGTATGATTGTTAAACCTTTGTTAATAAACCAACTAGTTCTTAATAGCAATGTGTTGCTATGAATTCTTAAGCAAAGAACCCATGAAGCAAATACATTACAGATACCCAGACAAACCGTGTGAATGACCAAGTTAACCATTTAGGCCATTTCTCTGATCTCCTGCAGAAGCCCCACAGAAATTTCAGGTGAATGTGTCAGCCAGAATGGTAAAGCCACTATAATTGTACTTCTTATCTCTGCAGGTGCCCCTTTTCCAAGGTCGCAGCACTCTCATGCCACCTCCTGCAGACAACTTCACCTCTCTCATCAACCTGAGTTTCCTCTGCCTCACGCTGTCCAATCACAGCCAGGTCTGAGCACCCAACTGACTTCATCGCACCAGCATGCCACATCCGCATTGCCGCGGCACCAGCCTTTGACGGCTTTACCAAGCCCACAGTTCCAGGATGTCCCTACCTTCTTACCTCAGTCGTTACACCAGCAATACCTCTTGCACCAGCAGTTGCTCGAGGCCCAGCACCGGAGGCTGATATCATTACCCAGGTATGTGAATGACCAATGACATTGCATCCATTGGAATACTAAAACTGTAATAGACACATGTGTGCAGGACTTCCCCAGTGGCTCCGTGAGTGTGGTATCGTACTGAACCCGTACAGACCACGAAGGTCCCAGATTTTATCCGGGGTCTGTGTGTGACTAAGCTGATCAATGGTGAAGGTGCTACAATCGCTGACAGTGTCCCTAGGGTCATAGTGGTCCGGGTTTCCTATTGGGATTGATTTCCTGGATGGTTGAATAATCTGCCAATACTCACTGTCTGAAATTACACATAAAGAATGGATACTTGTGTGAGGTGCTGGAGGGTAGCTAGCACATGGGGAAACATACCAAAAGGCATTAATACTTGCAAGAGTGAAATGGAAAAAAGCTAGGCCCGTTTGCAATACCTTCCTAATTGAAGATGGGTGAATAACTGAGAAAAGTTTAAACTCTATGGAACTCTGAAATTATGCCAGAATGAAAGCTTAACGAGCGGATCTGAAATTTCTGTCTCTGCTATTTTAACCCATTAAAATAAAACAGCAGACAGTGGAATTTCAGATGAGCACATTAAGTTTCATACAGCGTAATTTCAGGACCTCTGATTATATAAAAGATTATATAAAGACTGCACGTATTAAACTCTTAAATCATAGTGTCATGAGGAGGTCACAGTATGTTGACTAATTTGGGACATTAGAAAGAAAGAAAGACTTAGATTTATATAGTGCCTTTCATGACCACTGGACGTCTCAAAGCGCTTTACAGCCAATGAAGCACTTTTGGAGTGTAGTCACCGTTGTAATATGGGAAATGCGGCAGCC